>NC_077228.1:495872644-496125392 GCF_027887165.1 Monodelphis domestica | reverse complement strand
TTCCTTCCTTCCTTTAGATTTTAGCCATGTGTGGTTATATATTCCTGTAATTCCTTCTCCTGGGTTAGAGTGACTAGTGGATTGCTTTAGAGGTTCTGGGTTATAAGCAGTCTAAAAGTCGATCAGGAGTCCTCACTGAGTTTGGCACTAATATGTTAAGTCTCCAGGAACAGAAAACCACCAGGCTGCTTAAGGAGGGGTCAGGGGAATGAAGGTTACAACTCCTACACCATTTCAAACTGAGATTAGACACATGAGTGCCTATTACACTTCCAGCCTGCATGAAATAGGGAGACTCAGTCTTAAATAAAGAAGTAGTTTTTAATGGATAGCTTGCTTTAGGCCACCAGATTTCTTCCTATTTTCCTCTTTTTTCACAGAGCCATCCTTTATAACAAAGACTTTTTTTTTCAGGGAAGAAAAAGAGAAGACAATTCAGCAAAATCAATGAATACATCAAAAAAATTGCCTGACATTTAAGGCCCATAGTCTAATTACAACCTATACATTTATGTATATTTCACAGTGCTCCCTTTCATGTGCTCTATGTGTTTTTGTTTTTTCTTTTCATTTTAAAGATTCAGTTTATTTGGAGAAAACAAAATGACTATTAGTTGTTTTCTGATCCTGTTCCATCCTCTGTTATTTCCCTTGCCTATATAACACTCCCTCTTAGTTTTTTCCCTATTGAAATCCTTTTCTCACTTCAAGACCAAACCCAGGTGATAGCTCCTTCATGAAGGTGAAAGCGGGTGGCTGGTACAATGGACAGAGCACTAGACCTAGAGTAGGGAAGATGTGACTGCAAATATGGCCTCAGTAACTTACTAGCGGTGTGATTTCAGTCAAGTCACTTATCCTCTGCCTGCCTCATGTTCCTCCTCTATAAAATGGATATTGTAATGGTCCCTACCTTCCAGGGTTTTTATAAGGCAAAAATGAGAAACTGCAACCTTTTAAGTGCTATATAAATGCTTCACTATTTTGAAACTTCCCTTCATTATTCTGAGTGAAAGTGATCTCTCCCTTGCTCTCCTTCCTACAACATCTTGGCTTTGTCCCACTATATTCCTGATTATTTCTGAATGAGTTGTGTCTTCTGGGTAGACTAAATTCTTTGATAGCAGGAACTAACTTTCTCTCTTTCTCCTTCTCTCTCTCGCTCTCTTTACCCCTTACCCTCTGTCTTAGAATTGAAATAAATATCAGTTTCAAGACAGAAGAACCATAAGGGCTAGGCAACTGGGGTTAAGTGTATTGTCCAGGGTCTCGAAATTAGGAAGTGTCTGTGGCTACATTTGAACCCAGGACATCCCATCTGGCTCCCTATCCACTGAGGCACCTAGGTATCCCTTGGGACTCTTAAAAAAAAGTTATTTTCAAGGTCTGGCACAGTTTCATGTATGTAGTAGGCACTCAAAAATGTTTGTTGAACCAAATTACTGAGAATTATCTCATCTCTGTTCCTTTCTTTTCTAGAATGAAGCTGGTCATATGGATGTTTCTGGCCTATACTCCTATAATGGCTCATCTCCATCGAGATCCCATGTTGGATGGCCACTGGGATTTATGGAAGAAAACTCATGGCAAACAGTACAAGGGACAGGTAGAGGAGATTACAGCTGAACAACTGTCATCATATGCACTGGAATCTTAAACCACCCTGATTTCTTAGATGGAAGGCAGCTAAGTGGCTAGAGTGAGCACTAGATCTAGAAATCAGTGAAGGGAAAACTGAAGGCCCAAGTTAAAATCATACCTCAGTTTACTAGTCATTCACTCAGTTGTAGTTTTCTTATCTATAAAATCTATGAATTCAATGATATCTCTGGTTGGATCAAATTGAAAATAAAGTTCCATTCCATATTTATTAAAAACTGAAAAAAATATAAATACAAAGAGTTTCAAAGATACTTCTAACCTAGACTGTCAAGATATTCTGATTCTATTTGTCAAATGACCCTATGGTTAATGCTAGAGAAATATTATAAGAGAATATTATATATTTATAAATGTATATCATCATTATAATGATCTCCATAAAATACATTATAAGATAAAACAAAAATTAAGATATTTTTAATAAATGTTGTTGGAATGGAAGTTGACTTGGTAATTTGTCTGTTCCCCTTAAATTTTAGAATGAAGAAATAGCACGGCGTCTCATCTGGGAAAAGAATCTAAAATATGTGACGTTACATAACCTGGAGCACTCCATGGGACTACATTCCTACGATCTAAGCATGAATCATCTGGGTGATATGGTACGTTCACTACCAATAAACCTACTTTGTTGTCTGCATGAAATCTGATTTCTCTTTGAAAGAAGAGTCTGAAGACAGCCAACAAAAGAGACATGCTATCCTTAGTAAGGAGAAAAGCCATCTATGCATGAAGCAGATGCAGCATCCTTCCAAAGTGCATCTTACAACCCAGGGATGCTTTCTTATTCTGCTCAGTTTTTGCTCATGTCCTTCAATAAGTCTCCATAGAAGATTTGCTCAAAAGAGTGTAGGTTTTGATTTGCATCTTTTAATATTTTATGGCTGCTGCTACTGTAACATTCAGGCTATCTGTGTGTTTTCCTTCCCTTTGTTACATAGTCAATCTGTCTCCTTTTTCGATTATATATATATATATCCTAGATGATATAACCTAGGCAGGTAGGGGGCACAGTGCATAAAGCACTAGACTTGGGAGTCAGGAAGGCCTGAATTCAAATCCAGCCACATATACTTCCTAACTGTGTGACCTTGGGCAAATCATTTAACCTCTTGCCGCTTCAGTTTCCTCACTGTAAAATGGGTACAAAACTAGTATCTCTCTCAGAGGGTTGTACTCATGAATTCTTTTTAATTTCCTTATTAATCCCACAATCATTTTATTTCAATCTACTTTGTAGCAACTGCATTTTCTCTTGAATGAATTCTAGATAGGATTTTGGGATGTCCTTGTTCATTCACAGCTTTAAAATTTTAGCTCTTTTAAATATATATATATATATATATATAAAACCCTTAATTTCTGTCTTAGAATCAATGCTGTGTATTGGTTCCAAGGCAGAAGAGCAGTATGGGTTAAGTGACTTGCCTAGGGTCACACAGGTAGGAAGTTGAAATTTATTTGAAATCAGATTTTAACCCAGGACCATCCATCTCTAGGTTTGGCTGTCTTCCACTGGGCCACATACCTGTCCCCAATTTAGGTCATTTTAAAAATTAGCCACTACGAATTGGTTCAGTCATTCTGGAAAACAATTGAGAACTACTAACTATGTGTACTCTTAGATTCAGTTATATCACTCTTAGTTCTATAACCCCCAGAGAAATAGGAAAAGAATTCATATATTAAAAATATTTATAACTTTTTTGTAGTGGTCCCAAACTGGAAACTAAAGGGGTGTCCACCTTTTTAGAAATGGCTAAACAAATTGTATTCCATATATGTATGTATGTACTTTGCCATGAGAAATGATGAACACTTTTTTGTTCATCTGCCTCCCCTCTCTCAGGGTCATTCTACTTACATTTCTCCTTTAGGATGTTCAGGTAACCTGAGGCATTGCAATGTCTCTTTTCTTTATAGTCACTGGCTCAAGCCTCAACCAAATGTGTTCTTCCCACTTGTCAGGGGCATATGACTAGCATTCTCCAGTTCCATTTTACTCCTTAACACCAAGCAGATTTTACAAAGAGATATTAACCTCAATGATAGAGCTACAACAAGGGCACAAGGCTTTCCCCAGTACCTCAGGGACTCACTCTCCCCTACACCAAAACAATCTCTGGAAGAGACTTAGCATAATCCCAACATAGTCCCACTAGAGTCTAGACAGATGGACCATGACTACTGAATGAATCTGTCCACTGGCCTAGGGTAGTGGAGATCTTGCTCCAAAATCACTGCATTAATGCTGGGTGGCAGAAATAGCCAGTTGAGGTCTCAGCTTCCCAATTCCAGTAACTCATTTCCTGAACCAAGTTAGAGACTTCCATTCCCTAAACTTAGGATAGAAAATATTAAGCCAAAAGACCAAGGATCTACCCCATTCTCAGGGAGTGCTAAATGGGAATAAAGGTTTCTTATAGCACTAGATCCCATGATCAAAAGAGGCCCTCAGACACGAAGGAAGCAAAGAGGAGCAGCTCACAGGCCTTTTTGAAGATATTGACCATTCTGGTTATCCAGCCAACAGAAAAAAGTCCTCCCTGGCTTTTAAAGGCATTCCTCTTACACATAGTCATGGTGCTCTGCGTAGTAGTAGCTCCCTGTTTTCTTCCACATGGAGAGATGCCATCTGAGGCACTCTTTTGCCAGACCCCATGGCACCTCTGTGATCTGATGCAGAGGGAAATCAAACAGATTGAGGAGAATAATGGATATGATGACAACACCAAAAGAAAACCTTTAGAACTCTGAAAAATGCAATGATAAACCACAAGTTCATGAAATTATACCACCCACTTCCTGTCAGAGGACTGATGAACTTAAAATTGAAAATGAGGCAGAAATATTTGAACATGGCCAATGTGGAAACTTCTTTTGCTTGACTGTGTGTACTCATTGCAAGTTTTAAAAACTGTACTAGTAGGGGAGTGAGACAGGGAGAGAGAACAAATGCTTACACTTCTAAATCTATACCCCACAGAGATGAAAAAGGAAAAGGGCTTGTGTACAAAAATATTTGTAACAGCTCTTTTTGTAGTGTTGAAGAATTAGAAACTGAGAGAGTCCCCATCAATTAAGGAATGGTTCAATAAGTTAGGGGATATGAATGTGATGGAATACTCTGGTGCTGCAAGAAATGATAAAGAAATGATTTTAGAAAAACACGGGAAGAATTATATGAACTGATAAAAAATGAAGTGAGAACCAAGAGAACAATATATTCATTAACAACAATACTGTAAAGACAAACAGCTTTGAAAGACTTGGGAACTTTGTTTAACACAATGACCAATCTTAATTCCTGAGGACTTGTGATAAAACATGCTACCTACTCTGCAGAGGGAGAGAAGTACTGAACTCAGTACAGATTGAGACATATTTTGTTTTGTCAGACTCTACAGGTTCATGATAAGGGTTTTACTTTTCTTGCTTTCTCAATGGGCGGGATGGGAGATGAAGAGAATATAGACCAAAGAAGGAAATAAAATTGTTTTAAAGATAATCAAGAATTTAAAATTATTAAACATTTAACAATTAAAAAATTTTAAAGTATTCTCATCCAAAGAGGATTGTCATTGAAAGTGATGTGGTTAAAAGGTGTAGGGGGATGCTGCCTATTCCTAAACTTGATCATTGATTTTGAATTGCCAAGATTAATTGTACCTGTAGAGAAAATGACTCTCCCTGGAGTTTAATGAGTAGGAGGGTGTCATGGTCAAACCTCTGCTGAAGGCAATCATTTTAGCAGCTGAGTGGAGGATAGATTGAGAGAGGATTGACTTGAGACAGGGAGACAAATTAGGAGACTATTAGAAGAATCTAGGGGAAGGGGATCAGGACTGGTACCAAGAATGGTGGCTGTGGGAGTAAAGGGAGGATGTAAAGGATGGAGATGTTGTGAAGGATCCTGAAAGGGGCAACAGAAATAAAAATCAAGAAATGTTTGGTTTACAGACCAGTGAAGAAGTGATTTCCTTGATGAGTTCTCTGAGAATTCCTAATCAATGGAACAGGAATACTACCTACAGACTAAGCTCCAATCAAAAGTTACCAGATTCGGTGGACTGGAGGGAGAAGGGGTGTGTTACTGAAGTGAAATACCAGGTATGTTCTAGGTTCCCAAGCCACTATAGGATATTATGATCTCCCCTTTTCCTATAATTCTATAGTATGAAAAAATTTAAGAGATAAAATTGTCTGGAGTTATTCTTCCTAAACATATTTTTAATTCCTTGAGAACAGAACCCATGTCTATGTAGGAAAGCTGAATATGAGATCTTATCTCCCTTAATTCCTAGCCCAGTTCTACAGGGTGGCCTGAGTGAGAATTGTGAAGAAGGAGCTTCCTTTCCCTTCATCTGGTGCTCTTGTGCTGCCCTCTTGCTGGTCTAGGCCTTCTATCAAGTCCTCCTCCAGAAGCCCATATGCTAAGAAAACCTAGGAAAGAAAGACAAATTAATTATTTCATATTTAGATATCGATTACTATTGACAGTTTAATGTGTAGCTTCTCTCATTTTGGGTGAAGGAAAGGACCCAATGCACTAATAAGAAGGAATTAAGTAAATATTTCAGGTACTAGTGATAGGTTACATGGGGTACAGAATTATACCTTCCTAGCACTCTTTTCAAATTAATACTAAAATAGACCCCTGCCTACCATATCCACATGTAAGACCAATCAAATGTAATGGATTCTTAATATTTTAATGATATGATTAGTTGGTTTGACTGACAAAGATGCAGATGGACACTCAAGAGAGACTGAGGTCCTCATTTGCCTAGTGTGCTTTGTGGATGTCAGCTGACCCTCATCTTCATGATTACTCTTTTTTTCCCTCTTTTCCAGGGTTCTTGTGGTTCCTGCTGGGCTTTTAGTGCTGTGGGAGCCCTGGAAGCACAGCTTAAGCTGAAAACAGGAAAGCTGGTATCCCTCAGTGCACAGAATTTGGTGGACTGTTCAACTGATAAATATGATAATCATGGTTGCAATGGTGGCTTCATGACTAGTGCCTTCCAATATGTCATTGATAACAATGGCATTGATTCAGATGTTTCCTATCCATACAAAGCCACGGTATGTTGAAAGAGTCACATAATGTCCCAGGTCCTCAGTTTCCTCAACTGTAAAATGAGATAGTTGGTCTAAAAGGCTCTTGAGTTCCATTCCAGGGCTTAACCTATTGTCCTATGATCTTTCATTTTGAAGTTTCTCTAATCTTTGTAGTTTTCCTTCTTAGATAGGATTCCCTTTAATCTACCAATAGCATATTTAAAAAATCTTGCTGTATATCCATCTATCTAACACAGTGTTTGTTTGTTTTTTTAATTTTTGCATACCGGAAGATTCCTGTGATAACCCCATCTCGTTCTCAATATCATCTGTTCCTATAATTTTATCTTATATACTTAGAGAATTTTTAGACATAAAAAGGATATTACAGATCATTTAATCCATCCCCCTTAGTGAAGAAAATGAGGCCTGAATATATTAAATGACTTGCCCAAGGTAACACAAGCTAGTAATTGAAAAGCTGGGCTGGTTCTCAACAAACTCTAAGGGAGTTTGTAGGTCTTCCTACTCTCTAAGGGAGTTGTAGGTCTTCCTACTCTCTCACTTTGACAAACACAAATTTAATGAAACTTTTATCTTTTATTTCAGCATTCAGGACAGAATGGAACCCTGTTATGAAAAGATTAAATAAACTGAAGGGTGGTAGCCTGAAGAAGAGAAGGCTTAGGGGAGAACTATATGATAACTGATATATACTATATCTGATATATATCATAACATATACTATATCTGATATATATCATAACATATACTATATCTGATATATATAACTGATATGTAACTAACTATAAGATAATATGATAATATTTAAAGGCATGTAATTCAGAAGAGAGACTAAATTTGGTTTGGTTATCCCCAAAGGGCAAAATCAAGAGCAATGAGGTGAAAACCAGAACTTTGGCTATAAGAAACATTGCCTAACAATAATAACAACTAGAATTTATATAGTACTTTATAAATACCGTATTTTAACCTTGTAACAGCTCTGAGAGTTGGATGCTCTACCTAATCCCTGTCTGACATATGATAAAACTGAAACAGAAAGAAGTTATATGACTTGCCTGGAGTCTCATAAAAAGTATCCAAGGCTGGATTTGAACTTGGATCTTTCCGACTCCAAGTCTAGGGTTCTATCCACTGTAGCACCCAGCTGCTAATAATTGGCAGTTATAATAGCTGCTAATTATCAATTAATAATTCAAGCAGTTCAACAATGAAATAAGTGGCTTGGAAAGCTGGTGAGTTCCCCTTCAATGGAGGACTTTCAGAGGAGAGTAGAAGATCATTTGTTAGGGGTTCTGTAGAGGCGATTCCTGTTCAAGCAAGTTCTGGGATAGATGACTCCTAAGGTCTCTTCCATCTCTCAGATTTTGTAGCTCCTCCACCCAGAAATCAAGACCACTAAATATGAGGACCAATCTCCTATCACCTTTTAAAAAAATATTATGATCTCTACAATTTAAAACAATGCCAGTTTGGTGCTATGAATGTAGAGAGATGACATTGTTTTATTGCCAGGACTGGAATTCCTTCCACTGTTGCTGAAGCAGGTGGTTACTAAAGCTTGGATTAAATTTCCATTTCTTCCAAAGAAAAGGAGGCTTAGAAATATGAAAACTCCATGATAAAGGGGTGAGGTTAGAGGGTTATAAACTATAGGTTAGGTGAGGTTCCAATTACCCTTGACTTTCTCCTTTGTCCAATGGGCAAATCCTCCTCTGGGGCTTGGCTTCAGCTCTCTGGTTTTCCACTTGATTGACTCGTTGCTCGATTGACTTACTGCTTTTTATAGAGGTACAAGTGTGACCTGATCTTTTTCACCAATCACAACCCTTTTCCTGGATAACAAAAGTGTCATCTTTCTTTTATCCAAGTCTTTTCAAACTGATTAGAAGCTAATTCACACATAATGATGAAGTTATAGAAAAATGATTATACAAAGTTTATAATAGTTATATAGTTAATACATAGTTTACTCTGTTGATTGATTGTTTGCTGAGGGGATAAAACCTTCAGTCCTTACATGTATTTAGGATTTCAAAGAGCTTATGGAATTTCTGTAGGAGTTTGGAATGTGCTGAAGCATATGAGCCACGTTTCTCTTTCCAGGATGGAAAATGCCAGTACAACCCAGCTAGCAGAGCAGCCACATGTTCAAAGTACACAGAGCTTCCCTATGGCAGTGAAGAAGCCTTGAAGGAAGCTGTGGCCAACAAAGGACCTGTGTCAGTTGGAATAGATGCAAAAACTCCTTCTTTCTTCCTGTATAAAAGTGGTAAAGTCTCACATTCACCATGCCCTCCTTTTTCAATCTCCTTGCCGTACTATAAATAGGAACATTGTATTCTCCATCCCTAAATGATGAAGGATATACAAAAGAATGGATTTCAGGCTAATTAGACCATGTTAGAACTCTCTAGTGGGGGGCAACTGGGTAGCTCAGTGGATTGAGGGCCAGGTCTAGAGATGAGAGGTCCTGGGTTCAAATCTGACCACAGACACTTCCCTGCTGTGTGATCCTGGGCAAGTCACTTAACCCCTATTGCCTAGCCCTTACCACTCTTCTGCCTTGGAATCAATATGGAAGGTAAGGGTTAAAAAAAAAAGAACTCTCTAATGATCTTGTAGTGAGAGCAAAGGAATAACAATCCCAAATGTGTTGAATTGGCATCTGTACCATGTCAGGAGAGCTCCACAGACCAGGTGGTCCCCTCTTGGACATTTACAGAAGGACATGGATAAGAAATGCCTAGGAAGAGAGAACATGGATGGGTTACAATCTACACTGTTGAGAGCCATCTACATAGATGAACTCAGCACAATCCATCCAAACACTGAAGTAACAGATCCCTGTTTGTCTGGCCTGGGCTTGTACATGATGTCTGACATCCTGTTCTCATCGGTAAAGTTAGAGATTAACCAGAGCAAAAATCTAAAACGAGCCATTCTGTTCATAGATTATCAGACATGGAACTAGAAGGGTCCTCAGAAGTCATCTATTCCAGCCCTCTCATAGAGAACTGAATTCTAGGAGGTGAAACGATTTGCTTACAGAGACACAGATAAAAGCCAGCTACTCTGACTTGCCCCCCAAATCAATGTACCACATTCCACAAATATTCACTAAGAACTTACTCTGTTGA
Organism: Monodelphis domestica; assembly: GCF_027887165.1. NCBI lineage: Eukaryota > Metazoa > Chordata > Mammalia > Didelphimorphia > Didelphidae > Monodelphis > Monodelphis domestica. The sequence continues at coordinate 496,115,508 of NC_077228.1, read as the reverse complement.
TGTATAATCCAGTGGAATAGCTTGCCAACTCTGGGAACTGAGGAGGGAAGAGGAGAGGGAGACAATAAGAATCATGTAACCAGAGAAAATTTAAAAGAAAAGAAAAGTAAATAACTTACTCTGTGTAGAGACACATCGTTGGCTCAGTAGATGGAAGCTCTTCCACCTTGGAACTGTTACTAAGATTCCAAGATAGAAGGGGGAGAGAGAGAGAGAGAGGAGAGAGGAGAGAGAGAGAGAGAGAGAGAGAGAGAGAGAGAGAGAGAGAGAGAGAGAGAGAGAGAGAGAGAGAGAGAGAGAGAGAGAGAATTCACATTGTGCCAGACACTGGAGAGACTGAATGTCATTTCCCATCACAGAATGCAAGCTCCTAGAGGGCAGGTGTTGTTTCATTTTATATTTTTCATTCTCAGGATTTAGCACACAGTCAGGCACAGAGTAGGTACTTTATAAACATTTGTTTTGGGGTTGGTTGAATCACTTTGAGTTAAATTCCTTTTCCTTTTAGATGCACATAATTGTAGATATTACTAAGAAATTAGTGTAAAATGGAGTTAATTGAAGAAGGGCTCTAAAATAATTGTGGGTAGATTAATCTTTTTCTTTAAATCCTTACTACATATTGGTTCCAAGGCAAAAGAGCTGTAAGGGCTAGGCAATTGGAGTTAGCTGACTTATCCAGGATCACATAGTACAACGTGTCTAAGGCCATATTTGAACCCTGTACTTTCAGGTCTGGCTCTCTATCCATTGAGCCACGTAGGTGCCCCTTGATTGAGTTTTTAATAAGTTTTTCTGACTTTGGTATTGTAAACTTTAGGGTGATTGAAGCTGACATTGCCTCTGCTTGTGACTTTTTAACAAATCTTACTGAGCTAGTCAAAGAAAGCCAACAAAAAGCAGCTGCATATCCATTTCTGTCCATGTCATATGCAATCTACTCCTCATTCCCAGGTGTCTATTATGACCCGTCCTGCACTCAGAAAGTGAATCATGGTGTGCTGGTGATTGGTTATGGAAACCTTGATGGACAGGACTATTGGCTTGTTAAAAACAGGTAAATATATTTAAGGAAATCTTTCCAAATAGATTTTTTATTATGCCTCATTACAATCATTCATCATGGAATGTTTTCAACAAACTCTTTCAGGTAATGATAATGATAATAAAACTCTAAAGTTTTTGGCAAAATGGCATGTTAAATGACTGCATGATATCTACATAGTCATAATACAAAGAACTGTGGTAAACATTTCACATGCATACTCACAAGATACATATAAAGTCTCAGGTTTTTACTTCTTTGATTTCATTGCTAAAAAAAAAAAACAAAAATCTAATAGAAAGAAAATCTTATAATGTTATTCATTAATTCCATTCATTTACATGGCTTTGTTTCTTTTTTTTTTTTAAAGCTGGGGCCTCCACTTTGGTGACAAAGGATATGTGCGGATAGCAAGAAATAGAGGAAATCATTGTGGGATAGCTAATTTTCCATCTTACCCAGAAATCTAGAAGATCTCTTCATTTTACATTTAATCATTTAAGCATGATGGATGGCATTTTGTTCTGAGTTTAATTTTATTTTACTTCTACTAACCAGTACAAAAATACCAGAAATACCTGGTAAATAGACTTAGCTATAGTAAAAGCTCCATCAATTCATAATTCTAATGTGGCTGGGTTGAATTATAATCTTTGCATATTCATGGAAAAAGGCTTACTAAGCAATTTAATATTGTTTTTACAGATTATTACAGAAAAGAATGCTTGTCTATTAAAAACATTCTAATTAATCTTTAATTTTCCCATTTTTATGATGTAATTAATTTTTAAATTGTCCCAAAGCCTTTTAGGATTATTTAGGAATAAATTAGGATTTCTATATTTCTAAATGTCTATTATTATTACATAACATCTATTTCTTATTCTCAAATATCTGCATAAGCTCTTAGAATATAAATTACAATATATTGACAATTAGTTAGTAATTTTGGTAGAAAAGACTACTGGTTCCTATGTACATATTTTTTCTTCATCATAAACTCCATAAGACCTTGGGTTTTCCACGTTTGTATTCTCTTATAAAGCCTAACACAATATTTTGCACATGGAGGATCATTATTTGCTGAATAAATGTTGAAATAAAAATTAAAAACTTGAAGAAAAAACAAGTAAGAACTTTAAAAGCCTTTGTTAATATGTCAACAATTAATGTACAACAACAGTTAGACATCTCATAAAAATTTGGGCAAACCAGGTTCTTGAGCAATACTTGGGTAACCTGATTCAAATTACTACATGTATGTGAAAATGGTCTTTCCTTAAAAATGTTACAATTCAAATTGCTCACTAATTCAAATTGGTTGTCCTCATAACTATTCCAAATTATTGATCATTTGTGTATTGTTTAGAAGGAAATTGTAGATTTCCTAGGTCACTTAGCCTAGGCAGTCTAACAGAGAAATAGACTAGATTCCTGGGGAATTGCAAATTTACAGAATCTTTTGGAAGAAAAATCTGGCAATCTGCAATCTGCAGGGAAGTTACACAAATCAATTGTGCTTTTTGACCCAATAATTTCATTGTTGGGATACAGGCTACAAGGTTTTATCCAAAACAAATAAACCCAAAGAGCTTTCTTTTACAAGATTTTCACAGCAGCATTATAAGCAGAAAGAAAACTAAAATGTAACAATAAAGGGATGTTAAAGAAATTGCTTCACTTTAATATAATGGAATGACTGGGACCTGTGAATTCATTGGGTCAGGAAATTTCCTTTAAGACTGCAGACAGCAACTGTCCTGTCAATTCATAGCCTCAGAGAGTTGATTAGGTGAAATCCACAGAATTTCAGAACAATGTATTTCAGAACTGAGGTCTGAATAAACTCAGGTACACCATAAGCCCTCTAGGATACCATATGTAATTAACACGGACTTTTAGTCTGTGGAATAAAAGTGTAAAGGGAAATGCTCCCAGTCACAGAAATATCCACTTTGCACTAGCACAAAGAAACAGAAAGGCAGTTAAATCAAGCCAGGCAAATCCTGTGTGGGTACACAGGGAGAAAGTTTCTTGTGCTTTTTTAGGGGTTGACTGAAAGATCTACTCAGTGTAAAATGCCAAAAAGCCTTCTGAGTTCAAGCCATTCCTGCTCCCTCCCTTTATACGCATATAAAGGAGACTTACTTGGATCCATGGATCCCAAAGTCTTGAAAATTCCCATCAATAATTCCTAGTGTCACAAAATATAGAATGTAGGAATCAGTTTGTCTGGAAGGACATGAGCACCCCAATCCCCAAGACCCTCTGGAGCTTTGTCACTGAAGCCTTGTGGCCAGGAGGGAGAAATGAAAGGGAAAAGGGCACATGGCACACACCATACAGGTTCAGCAATTTTTAGATTAGAAAGAAAGCATGGCCAGGCAACATCACAGAATATTTGCACATTCTCTGACAGGGAGAACAGGCCTTTTCATTAAACTTTTCCAGTAGTCAGAGAGCCACCAGACAGAGCAGAATAACCTTATTAAAGGGCCTAAACTCTCTACTGGCCAGTCATTCATTAGACTGGTCTATCCAAATGGCTCCTGTTGAAATTCTAATTTCCTTTTCAACTTTTCTTGTCATGTCTTGATCTTAAGAGAAAGAAGAGGAATATACTAATTGGGGAAGGGAAAGGACAATTAAGGAAAATGATCTCCATAATCAGGATGAACAAAAAGATACAAACAAGGAGTAGGGGATGGGGAGGAACAGCTAAGGACTTGAACCTCGCTATCATGAGAACTGATCAAAGGGGGGGAAAGTACACACACAATTGGGTACAAAAATACATTTCACTCACCAGGGAAATAGGAGGGAAACGAGAGAAGAGAGAAGAGGGAATAGAAGGGAGGGAAGATTAGTTCTAAGCAAAACAAACTCTAAGAACATACAACAATATTTATAGCTTTTTTTGAGGTGGTAAATAGGAATCTGAGGGAAGTGTCCATCAGTTAGAGAATGACTGAGAAGGTGAGGGTATATAAATATGACAGAATACTACCATGCTATAAGAAATGATGAAAGGGGTAGTTTCAGAGAAGCATGGGAAGATATAGTGTTTAAAGATTCCTGGCCACGAGGGGCGCTAAAAGACTGTCTGTCCTTTGATCCAGCCATAGCACTGCTGGGTTTGTACCCCAAAGAGATAATAAGGAAAAAGACATGTACAAAAATATTCATAGCTGCACTCTTTGTGGTGGCCCAAAATTAGAAAATGAGGGGATGCCCTTCAATTGGGGAATGGCTGAACAAATTGTGATATCTGTTGGCGATGGAATACTATTGTGCTCAAAGGAATAATGAACTGGAGGAATTCCATGTGAACTGGAACGACCTCCAGGAATTGATGCAGAGCGAAAGGAGAAGAACCAAGAACATTATACACAGAGACTGATACACTGTGGTACAATCGAATGTAATGGACTTCTCCATTAGTGGAAATGCAGTGATCCTGAACAACCTGGAGGGATCTACAAGAAAGAACACTACCCACATTCAGAGGAAAAACTGTGAGAGTAGAAACACAGAAGAAAAACAACTGCTTGATTACATGGGTTGATAGGGATATGATTGGGGATATAGACACTAAATGAACATCCTAGTGCAAACACCAACAACATGGAAATAGGTTCTGATAAAGGACACATGTAATACCCAATGAAATTGCACATCAGCTATGGGAAGGGTGGGAGAAGGGGAGGGAGGGAAATAATAATATGATTCTTGTAACCAAGGAATAATGTTCAAAATTGACTAAATAAATAAATTTTTTTAAAAGGTTAAGGAAAGAAAAAAACAAAACAAAAATAAATAAAGATTCCTGGCCAGAAGAGGAATATACTTGAAAAAATATGGTAAGAATGTATTTGCTATGTGTCTTGCAAATCTAATCAAAAGGTCTTTTAAAAGCATAAAGGAAGGAGGAGACTTTGTGTATATTTTCTAAGATGGATACTATAGAGAGCAACCACAAAGAAAGAAGAATAACCATTGAAACACTGTCTCACAAGAGACAAAATTCAAGAAAAGAGCCAGAAAAGTCCGTGGCATCAAAAGTTCAAATACAAATGTGAAAAGTTTGGCATTAAAACAAAGGGAACTAGAGGTCCCAGTGCAAAGGGGAAATTTGTCCTCATAGACTTCACTGAGACTGAGTGAAATGAAACACAGGATTGAATTATATAGGTGGATAGTTATACCTTATTCAAAAGGAGATTAGGTAGCATTTTATGTTAAGAAGGTATGCTCATATGAGGAAATGCAGGACCAGAGAAGAAATGCCTGGTAGAGAGTATATGGGTAAAAGTTAAAGGGAAAAAAAGTAGTGGTTGGTTTGTTTGTTTTTTTTTCAATTGGAATATATTACAGAATACATGGACAGAAAGAGAAAATAGCTTGGGAAGCACATCCAAAACTTATCATAGAGGTATAATAGTGATAGAGGACTTCAATTATCCAGACATCTGCTACCACTTTTCTGATCCTCTTTTTTTCTCTCTTTACCAAAATCCTAGTGCCCAATAATTTTTTCACTTAATTATAATTTCATCTTTCAAAAAGGTGTATCTGATTCCTACTAAAAGGAAAGGACAGGTTCCTGAGATGAAAATGATGGGAAATTGAGAGGGGGAGTTTGTGATAGAGACAGAGAAGAAATATGGGCACAGCCTGCTATATATACCCTAGATTTTGGGAAAGCAGATGTCAAAGAGTTCAAAGGAAAGAGAAGAATAAAGTGCTTCCGGGAAAGTTAGCCTAAATGAAATGGCAGATGCTCACAAATTAAATTCTGAAGAAACAAAGGAAATAATGCCAATGAAGGAGAAAATGGGATTTATCCGAAGAGACTAATATGGAAACACAGGAATTTCACCATTACCATTTTCAAAAGTATAGTCAGGGGTTCAGCAGGCGATGTGCAACATTGCCTTTCCTAGTTCTGGCTGAACACATATGATAGCTCAGCATTTGGAAATCTTGGGGATAACAAAATTTCTGGCTACTCTTGGTGACTCAGTGCTCAAGGGCTGTTGGGGATGTTGAAATGTTAGAAATAAAAAAATCTCTGGGTCATCATTTGGAGCTGAAGATCCAAATTTTAATTGTGTCAAATTAAAGATGGAGGTCTTACCATGCCCAGCCTGTGGCAAAGACTCCATAAAGATGTATAATGGTATGTTTTCTTAATTTTTGACTGCTAATTAGCGTAAATCATTAACGTGGCAGGAGGTATAGAATGTTAAGAAACAAGCAATGGCATTTGATAATAAGGATTTGGAACATTTGATATGAAGTCATAAGTTTAGCACAAGATTAAGATAAGAAAATTTAGTTAATCCTCCAGAACTAACATACTATTTAGGTCAAAGTAATCTTTCTTGGCCATAACACTCTGGGGAAAGAGCCTATAATTAGCATAAATCTTCAAAGAATCAAACACCACCTGAATACGCCACGGCTGTTTTCATATGATCTCATCAAATCATTTCCAATGAACTCAGCTCCTTCTGCATGGGTTTCAGCTTCCCTCGATAAATACACAGACCTGAAATTTTTATTCCTCCAACAGAATTTCTTAACATATTTAGTTGCTATAATATTCTAGTATACCAAACTATATATCCTTTCTAACACTATGGTTAATATTCTTTTATTATAATTGATATCTTATATATAATGTAATAACTGTAATAACTTTCTAAAAATATCATTGTTACTAATCTAATGGATTATGTATGATCACTTGGTTCATGGTCATTAATATAAAGGCAATAAATAGATTTTTCTTTCAAAAGCCAGCAACTTTCAAAAAGGAAGTGCCTCCATTTCCTGGCCTTTTTCTTCTTTGGATTCCTCAATATGTAGTAAGTCACTTTCCTGCCACAGTTAGATTGAGGGGCTACTCTTGTCTATACACTAGAAGAAATGGCAATCATGGAGACATGGAAGCTAAAGCCTACATCTTGCCCAGGTGATCTTGAACATAGGTTTTTCCTGATTTCAGGTGAAAGAGCATCTATCCCAAGATAGGCATGGGCTTAGAGCTGCCTTGTGAATTTGAAAAGCAGGTAGCCCCTTCAACAACTACTCTAATGCTTTTGTAGAAGATGACCACTAACATAGGGACCAAGCCAATACTTGGCCTGGCTTGCCAGAAGACATCTTTCATGAAGGGGAAAAAGAGCAGAGGTGAAATGCTACGTAAAGAAAGCTTTAAGTTTAGAGGATACTTAAGTCCGAAATTCCCAACAACTATAACTACTTCTTATTTAAGTTTTGTTTCAGTCAAACATGGTCTGTGGTTAGCATTTCTTTTGTATGGAGGAAAGAAATACTTGTTTCTTAATTTTTATTGTACATGGAGTACCTCTGTTATTTTCTACTTTGAGGAGACCCTAGATATTAGTCAAACTTTAATTAAATTTTGATTAGGTTGTTTGGAGTGGGGTTTAACAGCCAAAATTTGAAAAAGGAGACTAATACCCCCTGTTAGAAGCCAGGTTTCCCCAAGACTGAATCTAGACCAGATAAAGTATATGAGTCTAGAACAGATGGGATCCTTAGTGGAAAGGGAAAGAGCATAGTGGCCTAGGTCCCTAGGTTACAAAAGAAATGTATACGTATTAGAAGCAAGGACAAATCGTAGAGGATGGCTAAAAGAGTAGTGTAAAAATTGTATCAGGAATGCTAAAGTTCAAAATGAACTGAGACTTGTAAAAATTAAATTTAGTCTCTAGTAATAAAAGTATTATACTTTAAGAAGTTTATTAAGGATTATTAGAAATCAAGGAATAAAGAAATACAAAATGAGAAACCACATGCCCAGGGCTGATTAGCCCATTCAAAGCTTACTTACTACATCATTGCAATGGAAGAGCGGAGACTCTTTAACTGCCAGTTAAAATACTAATTGTGATCTCACCCAGGTGGAGACTCAGGTGAGATTATAGGGAATTCTGGGAAATACCAAGGACTTCTGGGGATTGAAGTCTAGGGTTCAAAATCTCCATTTTTACAGATTGGAAAGTCAAACTAAGACTAAAGGTTTGCCTTTTTTGGTCTGTTCACAATGACTTGGATAAATGCATAGATGGCACCTTTATAAAATTTGCAGTTGATAATACCAAATGACAGCCAGGATCTAGAAAAATCTCAACAAGTTGATTGACGACATTGATCTGAACCTAATAAAATAAAATTCAGTAAGGATAAATGTAAAGTTTTCTATTTGGGTACCATCATAATGTGAGGAGGCATGGTCAGTTAACAGTTGGTCTTTAAAAGATCTAATAAACTAGTGGACTACAAGCTTAATATGGGTCAATGATGGCAGCCTAGAGAGCTGATACAGTCTTGGGCTACTATTTAGATGCATCACTCTCAAGAATGAAGTGATAATCTTTCATGCAGATGTGGTTTGGTAGTTATTCCTGTTGTAAGCCACATCTATTGAAGACCCAGAAAAGAAAACTTTTGCCACTAAAGTCCTTGGCACTGTCAAACGTTTCAACATTCGAAATCAGTATAGTTTTATCAGTGGAAATGGCATTAAAGAAGAGACATTACCATCTGCTTTTGAGCTGTACTGGAAAGACCATGAGACCTTTCTGACTTGCATTGGAAAATCTTTTTTGCTATTTCCCTGATTTTAGAATGTGAACTATCCCAAGCACTTATCACAGTGTTTAATAAATGTTTTTAAAATTCATCTATGTGTAAATATGTTTGTGCATGTATAGAAAGGTAAACATGTCATAAAAGAAAGCAAACAATTTGCTCTCTGATTAGGCTGTTATGATATGGCAGGAGAAATGGAATGAATTTATTAAAGCAGTTCCTTCCAATCAATTGTATCCAATGTGGTCTTGTTCTTTTTGATGGGTAATTCAGGGCTTGACATGTACTATTTTATTTTATGGAACAGTGGATGGAGTCTTGGCCCTAGAGTCAGGGAAGACTCATCATGCTGAGTTCAAATGCAGTCTCAGATATTTACTGGCTGTGTGACCCTGGGAAAATCACTTAACCCTATTTACCTCAGTCTCCTTCTCTGTAAAAAGAGCTAGAGAATGAAACAGTAAACTACTCTGCCAAGAAAACCCTAAATAGGGCCATAAAGAGTCCACAATAATTGAAAAAGTGACTGAAAAACAAAAATTATTAGGGTTATGTTTTATTGATTTTTCCTCCTTGTTAAAAGCATCCCAAGTAAGGGGTATTTTGCATTATATGAGTGCTTTATTTAATCTTATGGTGGGTTTAATGGTCCCCCCAAAATGATTATCAGAGCACTGAAAATTTTTAACAATGGGGAAAAATTCAACACTAGCTTCTTTCCCAGAGACTATTTTATTACTGTGGTTTTAAGAGAGATTTAAAAGAACCTTGAAATGGCAGTTTTACCATTCCCAGGGGAGGAGTCTGTGAAGAGACTTTTCTTCTCCTAATCGAAATAGTGCCATGTACTGAGAAATAGGATAAAAAGAACCTTTTTTTTCCCTTTAGATAATTAGAATGGTGGGGTTATGCTACAAAAGTGAGAAGCTGCTCAGAGCACCTTCAATAGTGATTGATCTAGCTTTATATTTTCCCTGCTTGCCTTGTTACTAAATAGCATAGCCAGTAACTTTAATGTTCACATAAGTCTAAGAGATTAAAGATTCTGATGGACAGCATCTGCTTATGGAGAGATACATTTTTTCAATATACTAAATGTGCAATATTTAAATTAAAGTGGGGGCTCTGAGATTATTTAATCAATCAAAATGAAAAATCATTTCTTAGACAATAAGCATTTATTATTAAATCCTCACTATATGTGAGGCATATGCTAAGGATACAAAGAAAGGTAAAAAACAGTCCTTGCCCTCAAGGAGCTCATACTTTGGTGGGTGATGCAGCACATGATATGAGGTACATATATACACATATGTATCTCAGATCTCTGAGGGGAAGTCACTAGCAGCTGGAGAGATCAGGAAAGGCTTCCTGTAAGAGGTAGAATTTGAAGGAAGCTAAAAGGAAGGAGGGAAGAGCACTCCAGGTATGAGGGACCATCAGTGAAAGGCACCTAGTGAGAAAGGTAAGTGGTTACAGAGAATAGAACAACATGCATTCTGTCAGGAAAACTTAAGTTCAAATCTAGTCTCAGATACTTACTAGCTCTTTAATCTTAAAAAAAAAAAATCATTTAATCTCTATCTGCCTCAGTTCCCTCAACTGTAAAATGGGAATAGTAACTGTACCTATCTCCCAAGGTTGTTTTGAGGATCAAAAGAGACAATATTTGTAAAGCACTTAAAATGATTTATTATTAGCTATTATTTTGATTAGAAATGGAAAATAAAGTGTCATGTTCAGCTTAGATAATGTCAAGCTGGTCTAGTTATATTGTAAAGTACACGTGAGAGGAATAAATTGTAAAACTACTAGAAAGGTAGGAAGAGGCCAGGTTATGAAGGTTTTTAAATATCGAATGGAAGAATTTATATTTGATCCAGAGGATAATAGGAAGTCATTATAGTTTACTGAGTAAGAAGGTAACATTCTTTAGGAAAATCATTTTGACAGCTGAATGGTGTATGGTTTCGAGAGATGATATGAGATGGGGAGAATTTTTAGAAGAACATTGCAGGGCAGCTAAGTAGCACAGTAAATAGAGCTCCAGACTTGGAGTCTGGAGGACCTGCATTCAAATCTAGCCTCAGACATATTCCTAACTATGTGGCCCTAGACAAATCATTTAACCCACTTGCCTACCCCTTGCTGCTCTTCTGTCTTAGAAGGGATACTAAGATAGAAAGGAAGAGTTTTTGCTTATGTGTTTGTTTTTAAAAAGAAGAATATTGCAATAATTTAGTTGGAAGCAAAGAAAGCCTGAGTTATGATAGTGATTGTGGGGAGAATAGGAGAGGTAAACAAAAGATGATGAAAAGGTAGAAAGATCAATATTTGGCCAAGGATTATATATGTGGGGTTGTCGTGGAGTTAAGGATGACATACAAGCTGTAAATCTGGATGACTGGGAGGATAACAATACTCTTGGGTGTGGAATAGGGAAGGATTGTGGTGAGGAAAGATAATAGGAGATGTGCAGTTTTAGTCAATAAATGAATATCCAAGCATTGCATGTTATAGTGGATAAAGAGCCAGTCTCAAAGCCAGGAACACTTTGGTTCAGATCCTGCCTCTAGTAGGATTTGTGTCATTTAACCTCTGGAGAAAACTAGTCCAATCTATAAATTGCAGAGAAGATGCAGATCTTCATTAGTAGAGAGTTTTCCATATCAATGAAACTACAGGTCCAGTCCTTATCCCTATTTATACTTACCTGTGAATTACCCTGGAACTCAGGATTATACAATGGCTGTGCTAACTGGTCAAGTAGCTGACTGAGGGAAGACCATCTCATATAGGAAACAAGTAAGTGTAGTTGACTCCAAAACCCTGTTACATTAGGTCTATTATAGTAGAGACTTTTTTGAGGTATGGATTGGACTGGATGGTCATTGTGATGTTCTGAGTCTCAGAAAAAATCAAGAATATGCAAATAGACTGTTTCTAAATATTTAGAAAAGGAATGTTAATCTTGGATTCATCAAGAATAGGTCCTGCCAGGGGGCAGCTGGGTAGCTGGGTAGCTCAGTAAATTGAGAGCCAGGCTTAGAGATGGGAGGTCCTAGGTTCAAATTTGACCCCAGCTACTTCCTAGCTGTGTGATCCTGGGCAAGTCACTTAACTCCCATTGCCTACCCCTTACCACTCTTCTGCCTTAGAACCAATATGCTATATTGATTCTATGAGGGAAGGGAAGGGTTTAAAAAAAATAGGTCATGGCAAATTGAGATCTCTTTTTTTTTTAATGGGCTTATTAAACTGATAGATCAGGTAAATAATATAGTATACTGTAGGATACTACATCTCTGCCTGCCGAAATTTCATTTTCCCTGAAGACCTAGTTGAAGTGTCTTCTCCTTTAAGAAAGTCTGCCTGGTTCTGCCCAGTTAGACGTATTCCCTCCCTAGCCAATCTTATGCCTCAATTTTGACTTTTCCTGTATGTTCTTTTTTATCTGAAAACCCTTACCTTAGGAGAAAGAAACAAGGAAAGAACAAAAATGGGATCCTTTGGCCAGAGACTTTGAGATAAAAGTCTCTCAGAAAGAAATTCTGACTACAAACACAAATACTCACAATGAGCAAGAAAAGAGATGTGTCTATAAAGATCAGAGTTACTCTACAGGTAACTAATCAACAATATCATATATATGTAAAATGACACTGAAGCCATGGTATGTAAATGTGTGTGAGTGTAGAAGAGTGACAATGCCAAGGAAACAAAAAAAAAAGGTTTTGTTTGTTTTTAATAACATTGTGGACTACAGGAAAAAAAATAAGAATGGGATAAAACCACTACTTGAGATGGACTTAAGAACAGATGACAGAAAATAAAAATTGCTGAACTCTTATTAAAAAAAAAAAAAACAAATCCTTACCTTCTGTCTTAGAATCGATTTCCAAATACTGGCTCCACGGCAGAAGAATGGCAAGGTATAGGCAGTTGGGCTTCAGTGACCTGCCCAAGGTCACACAACTAGGAAGTATTTTAGGTCATATTTGTACCCAGAACCTTCCATATCCAGACCTAGCACTCTATCCATGAGCTATCCAGCTGCCCCCCCCAGTACACTTCCAATTTGTATTATAGCATATATACACAAGATAAAATTATAATTGAGACATGCCAAACTGACCTAGGTGTCTCCTAAATTTTACATTCCAGCTCCTCTCTTCATGGCTTTTTAGGCTGTCGCTCATGTCACTTCTGTCTCTTAAAGAACCCTTAGTAGCCTTCATGATTCAGTTCAGGTGCCATCTCTTATGGGCGGTTCATCCCAATGAGATCACAGATTTGTCAAAATATTGAAATGTATATGTCTTATCCCCCCCCAACTTATGCTACTTAACTATACTTCCTAATGAACTCTTAATTAATAAATAATTCTCTACATTTAATAAATTAATTTTTGTGCAATACCTCATATATTTTTTAACTTTTAAGCTTATTTATTTAATAAATTAATTTAGAATATTTTTCCATGGTTACATGATTCATGTTCTTTCTCTCCCTTCTTCCCACCCCACTCCCATAGTCAGTAAGCAATTCCACTGGGTTTTACATGTGTCATTGATCAAGAACTATTTCCATATTATTAATATTTGCACTAGGGTGAGCATTTAGAGTCCTAGTATATTTTAACATTCTCTTATTATTAAACTATTCACTTGTAAATAATATTCTCATATCATGTAACAACATACTGTAAATTTAGTATGATCTTATATATGTACATTTATACAGATACAGAAATATATGTTATACACACATATATGTATATATTATATTTAACTATAGGCCTCATCGTATAATTCTGTGATTTATGGATCTTGTGATATATGAGTAATTCTGGCTATATCCAGTGGAATAGCAAATTGAAACAATTTTTCTTGGGAACTATAGATCTACTTACTTATTTAGTGACATTTACTGAAATACCAATGAGAATAACTTTTATTTATGATTAATTTTATAATCATCATTGTGATCTAGACTGACACATAAAGCTATAGTTACATATGAATATGAACAAGAGAATCATTGATGCAAGTCATCATTGTCAAAAATAAAGAGAGCTAGAAAGGGTGACAAGAGATTTGAGTTCACATCCTAAATCTGTCACTTAACAGTTATAAGGCCCTTAGAACCAGAGCAACTAGGCAGCACAGTGGATACAGAGTCAGGCCTGCAGTTGGGAGGACCTGGGTTCAAATCTGAATTCAGATACTTCCTAGCTGTGTGACCCTGCATAAGTCACTTAACCTTGATTGCCTAGGCCTTGCCATTCTTCTGTCTTAGAATTGATACTAAGACTGAATTTAAGGGTAAATAAAAGTAACTTAACCCTGGTAAGGGTAAGTGTTAGTTCCTTCTTCTATAAAATGGGCCTACCTCATAATATTGTTATAAAGAAAGAATTTTATAAACTTTAATAATTACTAATGAAGCATAAAGGAAAATAACTTTTGATTTTTCTTCTAATATTGATGGAACAAGATGTTAAAAAATTATATTTAATTAAATATGTAAAAATAAACATGTATATTTACATAAGCTTATTTCTTAAGTTAGCAAAATATTAGCTTGCAGAAGAGTAACCTTAGTAGAAATTTGATTACTGACTTTGAGTAGTCAAAGAACTATCATCTAGAATAGGGATTAGACTTAATCTATCTCGTTCTAGGAACAACTTGGAAGCAGGCAAAAGTTACAGGGAGGCACAAGAAAGTACTTAATTAAAATTAAAACTATCCAAAATGAAAAGGCTTCCTTTTTTTTTTTTAATTACCCTTACCTTCCATCATAGAATTAATACTGTCTATGGGTTCCAAGGCTGAAGAGTGGTAAGGGCTAGGCAATAGGGGTTAAGTAACTTGCCCAGGATCACACAACTAGGAAGTGTCTGAAACTAAATTTGAACCCAGGACCTCTTGTTTCTAGGCCTGGCTCTCAATTCACTGAGCCATCTAGCTGCTCCCTGGGCTTTCTTTTAAAGGTTGTGAATTTCTGTCTTTTGAAACTGTTCAAAGTTCAGTTGATCTACCATGATTTAGAAGAGGGAGTTCTTGATAGGGTATAAAGATAATGATTTCTTTTAAAGTTTTATTGATGCTTTCTGTTTTCATACATCTTAGTCATTTCCTTTTATACCTTCCACACCTCAATAAACCCTCCCTAATAACTATAAAAAACAGTTAAGGGAAACTGATAAAGTGATCCTGCGTGACAGCATATGCTACATTCTACACTTGTAGTCCTACACCTCTTCAAAAAGAGTAAGGAAATCATCTGTTCTCCAGGACCAAGAATAATCATTGTAATTTATCTTTTTGGCTGTTTTTTCATTGCATTTTCTTTTTTATTATTGCATTTATTGTATATATTGTCCATCCGTTCTGTTTCCTTTACTAAGCATTGGTTCACACAAATCTTCTCATATTTCTTATATTTGTGGATTCTTTTGCAGAAATGTATTTAATTACATTAACATATCAATTAGTTCAGTAATTCCCCTATTCATAGGAACTCACTTTCTTTTCAGGTTTTGCTACCATGAAAAGTGCTGCTCTTAATGTGTTTGGTATATATATAGGATATCTTTACCTTTGAATTGTGTGATTGATAAGTCAAAGGATAGAAATTGTTTAGTGGCTTGTCTCACATAATTCCACATTTCCTCCCCCAGAATGGTACCAACTTATAGTTCTACCAACAGTGCCTCTCTTCCCAAAGATCCTTCAACCATAACTTTTTCTATCTTTTTTTGAATATTTAAACATTATCAGTTTGATGACTGTAAATTGAAACTGAGTATTGTTTTAATTTGCTTTTTATTAGTAGTGATTTGGAATAGTTTTTTAAATGATTATTGATAGTTTGCACTTCTTTTAAAAACAATTTATATCACTTTTGATTATTATCTTTTGGAAAAGGACACTTCCTCTTACACATTTATATGATCTCCATATATCTGAGTATCAGAATTTTATTGGAAATATTTCATTGAGAGATTTTTTTACCACTTGGAATTTTCTTATTCTAGCTACATTTTGTTGATTTTGTTTAAGCAAATGCTTTTTAATTTTAACAATCAAAATATTTAAATAGCCTTTATCTCTTGTTTAGTTGAGAATTTAATTCCCAATCAAAAGATCTAAAAAGTAACATACTTTCTCTTCTCCTCTAATATTTAAGTGATAGAATTTTTATATTTAGATCATATATCCATTTGTAATTTAATGTGGCATATAGTATATGCCACTGTAAACTTAAACTTATTTTCTGACAAACTAATGTCTATATTTTCAGATCTTGTACTAAATGGCTTGACATCTACCAATTTCTAGAATACCTATTCTATTTGTTTATCAATCTTTAGGTTTTTATGCCTAACCTCATGACAATTTTGTACAAAAAGATAATTATGCAATTCAGGGGAAATGAAACCAAGGCAGAATCTGACACTGACAGATTATCTTGCTTGTCTCCCTTCTATTTTTCTTCTAAATATATCTTATGTTACAATTTTAATGGAGGAAATGCAATACTAAGCACTGTAGCCCTTCCTTTTAAAAAATGTAGCAGGACACACCTACATTTTATAAAGAATAATTGTTTATCCAATTTAACTAAAATATAGTTGATTTAAAAGATAGTATAAATTATTATGAAAATCAACTTGAGACAGGTAACCTTATTTCATTTTCATCTTCTTCATATTTAAAGCTTGATGATTAAATTCATAGATTATCTTGCCAAATTGATAGAGATGACTATCACTGGGGAAAGGCTTAAAAGTCGATAAAACGAATTACTTGATGCAAAAGTATTTATTAGGCACTCATTATGTGTCAACCACCAAGTTAAGCTCCGAGGCTTCAAAGAGGGAAAAAGTTAGAAGACTTGCTCTCATGGAGCTCACAAGAATTAGGGGAGATGGCATACAAATGAGCAAAATTCATTGAAAAAGAGGAGCCTTAACATGCAGAATTTCTGCAGACCAGTGGGGGTCATTACTTGCATTGGGCTCAAGAGAGTACTGAACAGCCCCAGCTTCTCCCTCCTTCCCCTATTGGGAATACCGGAGCTACAGATTCTGGAGAAGAAATGGGAGCCCGCCAGGGGGCGCTGCGACCACGCTCAGGCTCCCGAGCCCCCTAGGGCCGCACGAGCCGGACGCAGAAGACGGAGTCAACGCACGTTTTGTAAAGAGAGGCTGGGGTGGGAAGCACGAGGGAATTGGCTAAGAGCAATGGAGGGCTTTTCTCTGGTCTGAAGATTAATTCGCGTCGTCTTGTCGCTTTTCCGGCAGGCTGCGGACTGGGCTTATTAGGCGGGAAAAGCGGCCTCTCGATTGGTCCGCCACGTCCTCGTGCCCTGGGCGTTAACCGCTTGGGTGGGACCTGACAAAGGCTAGCGCGTGCGCAGAGCGCAGAACGCAGTGGCGCCGGAGAAGCTGTCGTCGTTCTTCGCGAGGCCGTCTGCTTCCCAGGCATCTTGTAAAATATATAGTAACTCAGGCCAGATCTTTAGTGCTTATTTCTTTGTTTGAGTGATAGAATGTCTAAATATTTTCAAAATGAACAAAAAAGGCCTCTAACAACTTTTTGCAGGGGAATGCTGTGCCCTGGTCACAGACCTTGAACAGGGCCAATTGAGGCGGCCAAACGTGCGCGAGCACTGTTTATCTGACTATTCCTTCGCCGAAAGTTAAAAGGAAAAAAGCCACAGACCATGCGATCTACCAGATTTGCTAAACATATTGAGACTTGAAATGCATGTACTTGGCTTTCCTTTGATGGCTTTGAGAAAGTTATTAAGTTTGGTACAGTGTATTATTTCCAATAAAGGAAAAATAACATCCTGTTCTTTTCAACTACAGACCGAAAACTAGAGAAATGGGATGGGGGGGGGGGGGGGAGGAGGGAATGAAGAGGTAGTGGAGTTATAACTTTTATTTGTCATACTTCGGGATTTGCTAGTTGGACTAAGTAGACCAAAAAGAACAAATAGAAAAGAAACAACAGGCTATTACCGTTTAAAAAAGTTTTTACAAGTTAAATTTTACTTATGTGTCTAATTTCATAAACTGCTAAAAGAAATTAGTCTTCTTATTCTCTCCTGTATAATGATTCTTGCTAGTCAAAATTAGAAATAAAAAAATGATAAAATTATACAAAGGAAGATTTTGATAAAAGTTATTTTATTTCACTTTGGGCAGTGGAAACTTTTCATGTGTTCATCTCTTCTTGATGGAAAAATTCTTGCCTATGTATAAAGATGGAATTCTAGAATGGTGAAGATAAAAATAAAGTCTAGAGTTAACATTTTTTTTGTTTGTTTGTTTTTCCACAGGGTTGGAATAAATTGGACACTTTTTTGAAGAAAAATGGCCACTGCTCAGATGCAGAGGAATTGTATGGTATGATTCTGTTCATATGAATATTATACTTTGCCCCCCCAAATACTTTATAATGAATTTTTTCATTTAAAAAAGAATTACCAAACCTGGAGAGAGGAGGCCTGGGATTGAAATTTGGCCTCAGACACTTCTAGCTATATGAGCCTGGGCAAGTCACTTAACCTCAATTGCCTAGACCTTATCATTCTTCTGTCTTGGAACCAATACATATTATTGATTCTGAGATGGAAGGTAAGGATTTTTAAACAAGTAAAAAAAATTACTATGAAATATTTTGTGTTTAGGCCTTTTACTCTGTAAATACATTGTTTCCCATAAAATAATGATCAATTAGAAAATTTGTGACATGTTTGAAAATATATTAAAATGCTAATAGATTTTAGGTTTGTTTTTTGTTGTTTTTTGTTTGTTTGTTTGTTTTTTGCTTTAGATGATAGTTCACATTCATTTTGTACTGGGTCTTAATGAAAGTTGCTTAGTGACCTTATGGAATCTTAAGTTTGGTAGCTTCACTCCATTTCTCTGGAAAAGGAGATCCTTCTCATAAAGACACACATATCAGTAATTTTCTTTTATGGTAGAAGAAGCTTGTATCTGTTTCTCTCAAAACAGTCAAAAAAAGAACATGGCCATAAGTATTGTAAACTTGCATATAGTTTTTCTATCAAATTAATATATTTAATGACTTGTATTCAGTGATATAAATTTCAGTTTCAAAAAGTTCCCACCTTTAGCACATTGCCCAAGATGATTTACTCTCTGAGGTCTCCAACTTTCCAGAGTCCCATAACACTTAAAAGACTAATAAAGAGAAACAGCTAGACATAATAAAAATTGTTATTGCATTATTTTTGTAAGCTTCATTTTTTTATAATGACTATTGGAAAAAGTTTTAATTCTCCTTAAATTTTAGAGTGCAGTGATATTTCCCAATAAGATTTCAACTGAGCAACAATCTTTGGTATTGGTGAAGAGACTCCTAGCTGTTTCTGTATCCTGCATAACATACTTGCGAGGAATATTTCCAGAATGTGCCTATGGAACAAGATATTTAGATGGTAACATAATTTTTGAGGACCTTTTAGAGACATATGCTATTTTAATTTTTTCTGTTTTAAAACTTTAATTTAGCTTTGATTTATTGATATTTCAATTTAAAAAAAAAATCTCTTTGTTTCTTCTGCTTTACCCTTTGAAGTGCAGTAAAGACTGTCCTGTCCTTGAGCATTTTGCCTGGTTTGAATTATTTCTATCTACCACTATACGCTAGTAGTACTGTGAACAAAAGTAGTGCATTGTAGAGCCTTGTAGGGTAATAGTGCTCATTTAAATAAGTGAAAATAATGTGGACATGGTATACTATGCTTTAAGCTAGTTAACTTCTTGGTCTTTTGAACCCACAATATATTTTACAAATGGATTCTTAGCAAATACTCTGGTGAATATGACAGAATGTGTCTTTTCTCATTTTTTTAGATTGCATAGTAATCTTTATATCATATTGTAATAATGTTAGTAATTTGATATGTTCACATTTTTTTCTACTTAAAATATTTAGGTAAGAATAATATTCATTAACTGGAAATTCACTGCAAAAATTCAACAATATGTAAACTTAACCCACGATGTGGTATAGTTAAGTGGACAGTGAATAGAATAGAGAGGCTCTCAGTCAGGAAGACTCATCTTCTTGAGTTCAAATCTGGCTTAGCCTTGTGACCCTTGGCAAGTCACTTACCCCTGTTTGCCTCAATTTCCTTATCTGTCAAATGATCTGAAGAAGGAATTGGCCAACCATTCCAATAGCTTTACAAATAATCCTCAAATAGGGTCAGGAGTTAGACATTACTGAAAATGACTGAACAACCAAAACAACCCTAGATATAGCTAAAGAATTTACAATTCCATTTTGTACTTTGTGTTTCATAAAGAAATACAAATTCATTTATTATTTCTAGGTTTTTACTTTTTTTCCCCAAGAAGCAAAATAACACTACCTATCTTCCGTATATTTTTATGTTTAGATCTTTGTGTCAAAATTCTGAGAGAAGACAAAAATTGTCCAGGAGCGACTCAGCTAGTGAAATGGTAAGAGTAAAAGTACCTGAAGTTTAAAATCATAGGAATCATAGGTTGACTTTGTTTCCGCTATAAATTGTATAACTGAATTTTAGTGACCCTTTAGCCCTTACAACCTCACAGTGTTTCTTCAAATCTCCTTTTAATTTTTATATTCAAGTTTCTATTTTATTCAGGTCTTCTAACAATAATATTTCTAACTTCTTAATTACCTGTCATTACTCCTTTCCCCAGTAGCTGCCAAAACCTGTATTTTTGCCTTTAAAGTATTCCCTCTTATTTCATTTACTATCTTCTGCTATAATTTTATGTTTCTTCCATAGTGTATAAAATATTCTAGTTAACAAGAAACAATGAAGTCATTTTAAAATCACTTTTGTAATGGGCTAGCATGAAGACTTATATGAAGAATTTAATTTTCTGGAAATAAATTCAAGTATGCAGAGTTAAGATAAATAATGATTTGATGATATTTGGTTTTTTAGGATGCTAGGATGCTATGATGCTTTGCAAAAAAAATATGTAAGTCTTCCCTTGTAATTTATTTCTTTACCTTTTATAATCTACAGATACAGTTTTTATCATGTTAATGAATAACTAATTAGAATTAAGAAAGGCATACTCCAAATTGGATAAAATTCTGAATTACAGAATTTTAAAAAATAAATAGCCATATTTCTATAAGTTATCTGTTTTATTAATTTTGGAATTAATACTAAGCAAGTGTTCCTAAGTCCTAACAGACTTGTTTTAATGAATGAAGACTCTTTTTTTATAATTGATGTTTATTAACAGTATATTAAAGTTGGAAAAAGATGCTTCCTTTATGTGGCTTAATATTCTTTCTACAGTCTTTCTTTTTTCATAATTTACTTAGCATACCCTTAATCCATATACAGTACCATGATTTACCAGTACCATATAAAATAAATTAACAGAATTTATATTCATGAAGATTAACTACAGACTTCTAATATACTAACTGTACTAAAATTTGATATAACAAATCATGAGTGCACATTTACCTTTATATAGAGTTCAGCTCTAGAAAAAAATGTGGAATAAGCTATTTATTTACAGGTTGTCATCTCCCTTTTTAGGGCTCCTCCAAAATCTTTTTTTGGATTCCTACTTTCCTGTTTTCTTTAGACATTCATGTTCTACTTTTCCTTTCATAAAAAACTAGCTCCCAGGAAAGGAGTAGTCATGTTATTCATATAGAAGTGTCAATTATTTATATCTTAACATTTAAAAAATTTAAGAGTATTGACTTAAAAAAAGTTTCAAAGTTCTTATTTAACTCCCCAAAAACCTCACTATTATTATTCACAACTCTTCTTCTGTAATTTTTGTCTATTTAATAGGTCATTATTAGGGGATTGTAGGACTTGTTTAAGACATCTCTTTATGTAGTTCAACTTGTGCCATAGTAATTTCCTATTGAGAATACTGAAATTGTAGGCTAAAAATGTTATGGCCCATGTTAAAATACATATTTTTTAATTAGAATTTTTTTTTTTGGTATTTCAGCTAAGGATGGTTGTTCTGGCTGTAAGTATTTTTGAGTCTTTTATTCTTCTCAAAATCATTGAATATGGCCTTGTCTAAACTATATGAAAACAAAAAGTATTTTAATCAGTTGTTTCTTTTGTTGAATTTCCCTTATGAATTTAAATAGACAGTTTGGTAGGCTTAATCTTAAGTAACTTTTCATTATTTTTAAATAGGTGTACAGCAATCCAGAAGACCCTCAGGTAATTGTGATTAACCTAGTAAATTACTGCAATACCTTTAATATCTAAAAACTTTTTTTTTCAACTGGCGATGTAACACAAGAGAGATCATAGAATATTTTGGCTTTCAGAAGCTTTTACATACGTCCTCATTAGATAAGGAAGATGAGGCTCATTAATGTTAAGTGACTGACATGCAAGGTCATGATGATGCTCAGTAGTGATGGCATAATAGAGAACAGCAAATGCTGGTGAAGGACCTGCTTGGGGGTTGTGTGCGAGGGGGTGCATTGCTCTGGAAGTCTCCAGGGGGCCCATCTGGCCAGAGAAGCTGTCAGTGACCTGGCATACATGTGGGCATTAAAGGCTGGTTTGGAATTTCACACATGCACAGAGAAAAGGGAGACTAAAGGCATTCCAGCACAGAGAAGTATGAGCAAGTGAGTGGAGAATGACTTTGACAGAGAGGGAGAAAAGATCTTCTGGGAATAGGGAGAGCAGTAAATGAGGCTGAATTAGGTCTTGAATGCCAAGCAAAGGACTCTGAACTTGACTCAGTTGACAACAAGGAAACATTTAAATAGTTTTGAGCAAAGGAATGTTGTTCCCATGTGCAAGGAGGATTATTCTGACAGCAACCTTTGGGAGAGTTTGGAAGGCAAAAAGACTTAAGAAGACTAAAAAGTTGGTGGGTCACACACAATGAAGGTCTGTATGCAATCCTTGTGTTGAAATAGACAGAAAGGAGGGACAGGGAGAGAAATTTAAGAGACATTGGGATGGTAGAGTCAACAGCAGTAAAGATTGTACTCATGACTACAGTGATATAATGTGCTTGGCATAAAGAATTCCTGAATAAGGGAACTCCCTTTTGGTAGTTTCAAATTTTAGAGAGTTGCCCAGGGATATTAAGTGGTTTGCCTAGGGTCACACAGCCAAGTAGGTGTCACATGACAAACTTTAATCCAGGACTTTTTGGCTTCAAGGTCATTTGTTTATTTACTAGGCTGTGCTGCCTCTCATCCCTGATTTGATAAGAGAGAGAAAATTAAGAGTCAAAAATAAAGCCTTTGAACATGGAAAATGGTTTAAATGATAATGTCACAGATAGGTTTAGGTGGGAAGATAAAGAGCCTGGATTTGGACATATCTGAGTTTTGAGTCTCTGATAACACTGAAGTAAAAATAAGTATTTTGAGAGAAGAGAGCTAAAGGCTGAAGATGAGCAAGTTGGTTAACCTCTATGGCCCTTAATTTTCTTATTTGTAAAATAAAGGGATTAGATTACAATATCTTTAGCTTCCTGCCTATTATGAAATCTCATAGAGTTATGATGGAGATTTGGGAGTTAGTGCATAGAGGGAGTAATTGAAACCTTGGAAATAAATGATTGCCAACTCAAGAGAGTATAGAGAGAGAGATAGAAGAGACAAAAGACAAACATTAAGAGTTTGGTAAAAGATTAGGAGCTTTTAAGAAAAAAGGTCTAGGGAAATGTAGAGCCTCTGAAAATGGAAGGAGAGATAATCTGGTTGAAAAAATGATTAATAATATCACACCTGCAGAAAGGTCAAGGAGGAGAATTCAAAAAATAAACCATTCCACTCAGTAGAATGATGTCAGATTGCACCAATGCTTCTAGTATGGTGATTGCGAATCCAGAACTTTTTGAATACCATTTTGGCTCTCTATAAAATACTAATGAATCTCTAATGAACCTGAGGCCAGGCAAAAAAGAAATGAAAATATTTTCTCTCACCTTCCTATTATGAATAAGTGTCCTCAATCCTGTTCATACCATTTGGGGTTTGAAAAATATCCAAGAAAAGAAGTGGAGGAAAGGAAAGGAAGGAAAGCAAGAATAAAACTAAAGAGAAGTTCCAGAAACACTTATACAACTCTGAAGTGAGGGTACAGCCAAAGTAATAAAATAATAAGAATAAAGGCCTCCCAATTTAAAAGTTCTGGGTTATGCAGAAAAGGATAAAATATCAAGATATTGGGGGGGGGACATGGGAAGGGAATATATATTTTTCTGATTTTCTTTGGTATCCAAATGAAAATACACATCATTAGAAAGCCATATTAATCATAAAATACTATAAAATGGGGGTTTTATGTTGAAATAAATTTATATTGAAAATGAGTCTCATTCTCCACAGGAGATTTGAATTAGCAGCACTTTTGAGTTGTAGAGAGGCTGGGCAGAAATTGGGCTTTATGTGACTGGAAGGAAAAGAGTGAATTAAATATATAATTTTCTTTTAACTTGATGGTAAAACTTTAATCCAGTGCCTCACCATGGTGTGGCAGTGACCAAATTTTCTTTTTTTTTTTTAAACCTTTACCTTTTTAAACCTTTATCCTAGAATCTATACTAAGTATCTGTTCCAATGCAGAAAAAGCAACAAGAGCTAGGCAATTGGGGTTAAGTGACTTGCCCCAGGGTCACACAGCTAGGAAGTGTCCAAGGCCATATTTGAACCCCAGATCTCCTGACTCCAAACCTGGCTTCCTATTCACTGAACCACCCAGCTGACCCAAGCATGGGTTCTTGAAGAAGATGCACCAATAAAGCACAAATTCTGCCCCATGCTGCCAAGCTTTAAATAAAGTCTTGGGGTCAATGTATCTGTTGGCCAAAGACTAACTTACATAACTTAGAAGACCCATCAATTCTAGAAGTTGGGTATCTGGCAATGAATACTTTTAGTCACTGAATTGCATGAAGATTATCTACAAAGACAAAGAGAAGTTGAAATTATCAATCCCTAATGTAGTGAAGTAAATCAAACAGTAAACAAACCAATATAAAATGTTCAAATGTATTTATAATTTAAAAAATTTTAAATAATACCCTATGTTTATTATATAGGATACTAGGGTTTATCAAGTGATTTAAATGTCATTTAACTAATTTCCACAACGCTATGAAGGTAGGTAGAGTAAGTATTTTTATGCCCATTTTTCAAATTAAAAAAAAAACAACACCTGAAGCCTAGAGGCTAATTTTCAAACACAGTTTTAAATATTCCAATATCCTTAGAGGATTTGCCCTTTACCTGTCAATATACTTTTAAAAATAGTCAATGTCAATATGATGTAACCTTTTTTTGTTTTCTCTATTCTATTGATTTATAATCTTTGTTTTTTAATAACCAAATCAAAAACTTGTATTCTATGTTAGATTCATAATTATAATGCTTTATTTGTATTTAAGACAATTTCAGAATGTTATCAGTTTAAATTCAAGTATACCAGCAGTGGACCAATTATGGATTTCACAAGGTATTTATCCTGTTATAGTTTCTTCCTTACCGAGTTCTGCTTATTTATGTTAATAAAACTAATTTAAGAGTCGCTGTCTGAAGCTATTCACGCTACCCCATCTAACTCATTAATGTAATGCTGTTAAAATTGTCATTTTTTTTTACCACTATCTCAGTATACTTTAGCACTATGCCACAATTGTGTCTCAGGATGTTAGTTTTGTTGAAAACATGAACAAAGAATAGGAAAACATCGCAATTACTTAACTATTTTTTGTTTGGGGATTAGAATCACTTGGTAAAGTTCCAGCACTAATTTTTTGAATATTTCTATAAAAAACAAGATTATGAAGACATCTTAATATGCCTAAAATTAGAATGAGAAGTGATTAACCTAAATATTAAATGTTAGTAACGCTCTTTGAAAATAAATGTTTATTTTCATGTTATAATGGTTTTTACCAGAATAATTTAATGTTGTGATATTCTTGAATATGTTTTAAAACATTAAGTTTTATATGTAAACTGTTACCATAATTTCTCTAATATTTTATTCTTTCTTAGTAAAAACAAAGGCAGTAATGCCAGCCTCTCATCTTCTGACACAAAGAAAGCAAGTATTCTCTTAATTCGCAAGATTTACATTCTGATGCAGAATATGGGACCTTTACCTAATGATGTCTGTCTGACAATGAAACTTTTTTACTACGATGAAGGTATTTACGTTGCATTTTGTTTAGCAAATATATGCAGTTTTTATTATTATTGAAACAGTTGGGTTTAACTATATAGTCTTATATCCATGCCACTTACAGACTTTAGGAAACTTCCCATTTCATGTCAATATTTGAGAAAAATGACTTGGATTATTTAAGTATATAAAATGTTAGTGCTGTATATATTTCTCTGGTGACAAGAATATATTTTAGAGGTTCTTTTCTCTTAACATATATACTTTATTTGACTGAGTTATTTGTTATATAATACATTCAGAATGTGGGTAAGGCTCTGTAAGTTGTACTGTTGATTTTTCTTTTGAGTTCATAAAAAATAGTTTTTAATCCTTTTTTTTTTTGGTAGTTACACCATCAGATTACCAACCTCCTGGTTTCAGGGAAGGTAACTGTGAAGGAGTAATATTTGATGGAGAACCCATGTACCTAAATGTGGGGGAAGTTCCAACACCTTTTCATACCCTGAAAGTGAAGGTAACAACTGAGAAAGACCGAATGGAGAACATAGATAAAGCCATACTAACACAGAAACAATTAAAAACCCCACTACAGAAAATCCTGATGGACAGAGAAGATCTAGAAGCACAGGAAGAGTTCATGAATGTAAGAATTTGTGAAGGCTTAGAATAGATGATAGCCCTCTAAAGTTTTACTCTTTAACTCTGGGGGTGGAGGTATGAGAAGGATCACTAACCACCTGTGAACTTCATTTAGTACAGCCTAGGTAGTATGTTGGACAGAAGACTAGACCTGGAGTCAGGAAGATCTGAATTCAAATCCTGCCTTAGATATTTACTAGCTCTGTGAACTTGTGCAAGTCACTTAATCTGTCTGCTTCAGTTTCTTCATCTGTGAAATGGAGATAATAAAAGCACCTACTTCCCAGGGTTGTTGTAAGGAAAAAATGAGATAGTGTTTGTAAAATACTTGGTAAAACTTAAATATTAAATATGTTAAATGCATAATGTATTATTATGTAAATGTTAGCTGTTGTAACACTTTAGAGAGAAAGTTAGTTCAAATTGGGAAGGACAAATATATTTCTCTAATAACTTTGCTTTATTAATGATAAGTTATATAGAACATTTCTTTTGAAATGCTCCAAGTTTATTTGAAATATGTTCATTGCATCTAATCTTAAAATCTCCCTCAGATAGAGGAAGGAACATTATATATTATAGGGAAAACAAGTTGTTGTTCATACTGTTTTGTAACTTGCAGCTTTTGGCCTAGGAAAAAATTTAGGTTCTGTCAGAAGTGATTTGCTAAGTGATGATATAAGGCTCAGTGCTCCCCCCAGTGATGCTAATATATTCATTTCAATGAATATTTATTTGATTTATATTTGACATAGAGTCTACCCTTTACCAAACAATATCTATTTGTCTGTGACACTTGATTTATTACAATGCCCAAGGCACTAATCCTATGTAACTGGAAGTACCAAAAATAACAACATGAATGATGTTCTTAAAGATCTTAGAATCTTGAGTGGGGGAATACATACAGACATAACCCATATAAGAAAGAATGTGATAAATGCTAAAGAGCAGTCTAGGAAGAGTGTTTTGAATAATTTGAAAAAGATCATTTTTAGCTGCAAAAGTAGGTAGCACCTGAGTTGGGCCTTGGAGGAAGAGAGAGACTTCAAAATATGGAATTGGGAGGAGTATAAAGACACTTACTCATGGAGGATTGAATGAGCCAAGACAAGAGATAGGAAAAATCAAGATGAAACTGGAGGATAAAAAAATTATGGACTTTGGCTATGACTGAAATGGGAGAATAAGTGAAATGAATAGGCAGCAAAGTGAGGTGGGTGGTTGATGAAGTGCTGAACTTTGGAATCAGAAAGATTAGAGTTCAGTTCCATTTTCAGATACCAGCCATATGACCCTGAGCAAGTCACTTAACTTCTTTCTGCCTGTTTAATCTATAAAATGGGGATAGTAGTATTTCTTGCCTCTCAGAGTTATAGTTACAAATGAAATAATATATGGAAAGTACAAACTTTAAAGCACCATGTAAATGCTAGATATAATAAAATATTATATGGAATTGCCTTCCTCTGGACAATCTCCAGTTTTTCACAGACCTTTTCAAATGGTAGCTTCCCAAATTGGACACAATACTGCAGCAGATTACACTGGTACTATTTTCTCTCTATTCCTGGAAACTGTGTTCCCCATAATACAACACAAAAGTGTATTAAATTTTTTTTTATTAAGAACCCTTACTTCCATCTTAGAATCAGTATTGTATATTAGTTCCAAAGTAGAAGGAGGAGTGGTAAAGGTTAGGCAATGGGGGTTAAGTGGCTTGCCCAGAGTCATACAGCTAGGAAGTGTCTGGGGTCAGATTTTAATCCAGACCTCCCATTTCAGCTGGCTCTCAAAACACAAAGCTGTTCCCTGTATTAGCTTTTTGGCTTCTACAATAATACTGCCTTATAAACAAATGAAGCATGTATTAAGCACTTTCTATGTTTCCAAAGTTCTTTATCTGTTTCTTCATTTGTAAAGTTTAGGGGATTGGTCTAATAGATCTCCAAAGTCCCTTCCAGCTCTAAATCTATAGTCCTATAAATAATACTTGAATTGTTTTTGTAAAAGGTTATTAGTATTCAACTGGTAGAGTGCTATGCAGGAGATTGGCACAGAGAGACTCTGCCTTGCCTAGTGTCAAATAGCTCATACATGTGAGGCAGGATTTGAATTCAAAGTTCCTCTAATTCCAGATCTAGTTTGACCCTACTGCCTAGCTGTCTCATAATGAAGAGGAATAGGCAAATAAGAGTCATATACATAAGGACTTCAAGTATGTCCATTTTGCTTAGAGAATTTCAAAATGTAGTGGTAGGTAGTAATCACTGACATTTCTATAGCATTATAGAGTTTATAAAGATGTTAAATATATTATGTACCTTAAAAGAAAAATAAGTTCTATATAATGAAATTTCAGTTTTATGTGCAATCTTCACTGGTAGTACAATTCATATGGAAATTCCTGTTTTATTTGATGTTAGATTCAGAGTAAAAATAAAATTTGAATTAAAAAATTTTTTTTCATGGCAGTAAGTACTTCTCTACCTAGCTGTTTTTGTGTCTCTTAGAAGTATATACATTTCATTTACGTGTCGGCTATGGGGGGGTGGGGGGAGGAAAAGAAAATGATCTATGTCTTTAACGAATAATGCTTGGAAATGATCAAATAAAATATATTAAATTTTAAAAAAAGTAAATTAACAAAAAAAAAAGAAGTATATACATTTCATTCCAGTTTTCTTTATGTGCTTTCTTTATAGGAAGATTTTGTCACTAGTGATAAAATGAGAGAGCAGGAAAAAACTCGTGAGCCTTTAGAATTCGAAGGTAAGTTTATAAAATGTTGATTAATTTACCTTCTTAATTTCCATTATGTATCATTTTAATCTTATTGTTTTTACAGAATTAAGTTTAGCTTGTGAAGAAGATGAGATTATGAGGTCTGAAGAAAGTCCAGATCATTCTATCTCTCCTTCTCAGGTATAAAAACATTTTAAATTTCACTTTTAAAAACTTGCCTTTCAGGGGGCAGCTGGGTAGCTCAGTGGATTGAGAGCCAGTCCTAGAGACGGGAGGTCCTAGGTTCAAATCTGGCCTCAGCCACTTCCTAGCTGTGTGACCCTGGGCAAGTCACTTGACCCCCATTGCCTAGCCCTTACCACTCTTCTGCCTTGGAGCCAGTACACAGTATTGACTCCAAGACGGAAGGTAAGGGTTTTAAAAAAAAAAAAAACAACTTGCCTTTCAGTTTTCATAGGAAGAAATCCAAGCTACCAAATAGCTATACCAAAAAATGATCAAATGATTAATAATTAAGTAAATGCAAATTAAACCAATTCTGAGAGAAGTTCTATCTCATAATCTTCAGATTTGGCAACATTGTCAAAAAAAGGAAAATGATAAATGTTTAAGAAGTTATGGAGAAAAACATACATTAATTCACTGATGGTTGAACTGTGAATTGGTCTATTCTGAAAAGCAATTTGGAAATCAGTCCAAAATGTTAATAAACTGTGCATATCCTTTGACTTGGCAATACCACTACTAAGGCCTAAGCCCCCAAAAGATTAATAGAAGAGGACAGGGACCCAAATATTCAAGAATATTTATATCAGTTCTTTTTATAATGGAAAAGAATTAGAAACTAGAGGAATACCCATTATTTGGGAAATGGCTGAGCAAATTATATTACATGAATATAATAGAATACTATTCTGCTATAAGAAATGATGAAAGCAGTAGTTTCAGAGAAACCTGGGGACACTTAAATGAACTGATGCAGAGTAAAAGAAGCAGTCAGGAGGCTAATTTGTAAAATAACAATATTGTAAAGAAAAAAACTTTGGAAAACCAAAGAGCTCTGATCAACAAAATGACCAATCACAATTCCAAGAGAGCTGTTGAAACAAATTACTTATCTTACAGAAAAGAAAAGGATTCAGGGTACAGAGAGAGACATATTGTTTTGGACATGGCCATATTTTCCTTTTTCAATCAGAATGGGAAGAAAAGTGGAAGGGAGAGGGCAAATGTGGGTTAATTTTTTAGATTTAATTTAATAAAAAAAACCAAAAGATTTTATTTCCCAAGAATGAAGAGGTGTTTTTATATTTTATTTTCTTATTTTCATTTCTTCAAAAATAATATTTATCGATTTGAATTTGTTTAATAAAATCTGACAACATAGTTGCCAGAAAATCTTCAGTAGTGCTATAAGTTCACTTAACAATCTATGTGCCTTTCATATATAATCATAAGGTTTTTTTCTAGAAGAGATTTGTTTTATTTTTTCATATTTCCATACTGGTCATGTTGTGAAAGAAAACAGACCAAAAAAAAAACCAACAACAAGAAAAATAAAGTTTAAAAAAGTATGCTTTGATTTATATTCAGACCCTATCAGTTCTTTCTCTGGAGGTAGATAGCATTTTTCATACTAAATCCTTCAGAATTGTCTTGGATCATTGTATTGCTGCTATACTACTAAGTCCGTATCCAAAGAGATTCAATATAGGAGAAAAGAACCTACCTATACAAAAATATTTATAGTAGCTCTTTTTGTGGTGGCAAAGAACTGGAAACTTCAGAGATGCCCATCAATAGGAGAATGATTGAACACATTGTGGTATATGATTGTAATGAAATTCTATTGTACCATAAGAAATGACAAGATGATCAAAAAAACCTGGGAAGACTTATACAAAGTGATGCAAAGTGAAGTGAGCAGAAAGAACCAGGAGAATGTTGTACACAGTAGCAACAACAATGTATGATGATCAACTGTGAATGACTTAGCTATTATCAACAAGGCAAGGAACCGGGACAACTCCAAGGGACTCATGACAAAAAAGGATATCCACCTCCATAGAAGGAACAGATGGAGTCTGAATGCAGACTGAAGCAAATCATTCTTGGGGTATGGTAAGGGTTTAAAAAAAAAAAGATACCGTTCTTAAATGTATTTCTTCCATAAATTTTTCTCTAATGTAAACAATATGTGTCTTGTTTCACAACATGATGAACATGGAAATATGTATCTCATGATAACATGTATAACCTATATCATATTACCTGCTACCTTGGGGAGAGAGAGGATGGAGAAGGAGGGAAAGAATATGAATTGCAAAATGTCAGAAAATGAACATTAAAGTTATATCAACATGAATCTGAAAAAAAAATTTCAGTTTTAAAAGAAAGAAATTGCTTTACATGCTTCAGGGAAAGCCTGAAGTATTACAGAGACTAAAGCATAGAAAAAACCATGGAGGCCTCAGAAATTTTTATAATAACAGCCTCTGAAGGTAGGCTATAGATAATAAGAATCTGTTTTGGGGGAGGGAAAAGATTTACTATACTTCTGTACATATAGGTTCTTTTTCTTTTTTTTAATCTCTGGAATAATAGATCTACTAGTGGTAGTGCTCAGTCAAAAGATATGCACAGTATTATAGCTCTTTGGACATAGTTCCAGATTGCTCTCCAGAGTCGTTGAAATAGTTTATAATTCTACCAACAGTGCATTAGTTTCTCAATTTTTCCCACATCTCCTTTAACATTTGTCATTTTCCTTTTCTGTCATATTAGCTAATCTGATAGGTGTGAGGTGGTACTTCAGAATTGTTTTCATTTGTATTTCTCTAATCAATAGTAATTTTAGAGCATTTTTCATATGACTAGATAACTGATTATTTTACCTAAAAGTTGCCTGTTCATATCCTTTTAACATTTATCAATTAAGGATTGATTATATATTTGAGAAATGAGACCTTTTATCATTTTTTTCACAGTTATGATTACTATGTATTTCTCTCTGTCCTATTTCCCTGTTTATCCTACTCTCTTTAACTCTGTCAGTACTCTAAAGTGTTTTGCTTCTAACTACCACCTCCTCCAGTCTGTGCTCCCTTCTCTTCCTCTCCTCTTATCTCCTTCCCTTCCTCTTTTCCTATAGGGTAAGATAGATTTCTATGCCCAATTGAATATGTATGTTATTCTCTCTTTGAGCCAATTCATTAAAGTAAGACACTCTCCCCTACTTCTCCTCTTCCCCTCACTATAAAAGCTCTTTCACACCTTCTTTTTTTAAAACCTTTACCTTCTTTCTTAGAATCAATACTGTTTATTGGTTCCAAGGCAGAAGAGCAGTAAAGAATGAATAGGCAAGGGGGTTTAGTGACTTGCCCACAGCTAGGAAATATTTGAGCCTGGATTTGAACTCAGGTCCTCTAGTCGCCAAGTGTGACTATCAAATAATCCACTCAACTACTTCTCAAGCCTCTTTTATGTGATATAATTTACCCCATTCTACCTCTCCCCTTCTCCTTGCCTTAATACATTCCCCCTTTTCACCCCTTATTGAATCCCTTATGGGATTTTCTCTTTCATGTTTACCTTTTTTGTGCTTCTCTTGAGTCTTATATTTGAAAGTAGTCAAGTTTTCTATTCAGCTCTGGTCTTTCCCTCAGGAATGTTTGAAAGTCTTCTGTTTGATTAAATATCTGATTAAATATCCACTTTTCTCCCCTAACAGAATATATACTCAGTTTTGCTGGGTAGGTGATTCTTAGTTGTAAACTAGCTTTTGTCTTCCAAAAATATGTTCCACGCCTTCTTATCCTTTAATGTAGAAGCTGCTAAATCTTGTGTGGTCCTGACTGGCTCCATGACATTTGAATTATTTATTTTTGGTTCCTGTTATCTACTTTATAATCTCCTTATCAAGCT
Source organism: Monodelphis domestica (assembly GCF_027887165.1). Lineage (NCBI taxonomy): Eukaryota > Metazoa > Chordata > Mammalia > Didelphimorphia > Didelphidae > Monodelphis > Monodelphis domestica. The sequence goes on along the minus strand of NC_077228.1, from coordinate 496,082,336 downwards.
GTTGACTCTTTTTTCATGATTTTCTTGCCTCGGGCTCATTTATTTTCTCTCTACCCTCTTATTTGATTAAAAAAAAAAACGTTTTTGAGCTCTTCTAGTAATTATTTTTGGGCCTGAAAGCCAGATCTGCATATGGGCAGTAGAACAGAGCCCTGCATCCAGGGCCAGGCAGGAAACCCCTGTAATTTCCTTCTGACTAGTTACTGTCTGAAAGCTACTGCTGCTAATTCAATTGTCCTCAAAGCCTGCTGCTGGATTGCCTGGGCACTGCCTCCCCTATACTATATACTCTACTCTCACCCCAATGAGATAAACCTTTCCTGCCCTTCTGAGTTATCCTGGATGGAAATTGTTTCACCCTGCCCTTTTGGGGGTTCTGTCACTCCAGAAATCATTTTAAAGCATTATTTTAAAGTTGTTTAGAGGGGGATTGTGGGAAAGTTCAAGGAAGTTCCTGCCTTTTCTCAGTCATCTTAGCTCTGCTCCCCTATAGGAATCTTGAATTAGGATATGGTCATAATAAGTTAAAATGCAGTTTGAGCCCAATCTTTACTACTTAATTCCTTCTTAGTTCACTCCTCTCAAGGACTGGTAGAACCTCTTCACTCTGATCAATAAGAGAGTTCTTTTATGAAATAAGAATAAGTCATTTCCATGGGTCATAGGCTAATCTAAAAGGAATTTCATAGGTATACAATCATAACTCTTATTATTTTATATATGGTTCACAGAATGCTATAGCAGGAAGGGTCTTTAATGATATGACCTGAAGTCAGGAAGAGCTGAGTTCAAATGCAGCCTCAGATACTTATTAGTTATGTGACCCTGGGCAAATCACTTAAGCTCAATCTGCCTCAATTTCCTCATATTTATATAAAAGAATAATAAAAGAATCTACCTTCTAAGGTTGTTTTGAGTATAAAATGGGATAATGTTGGTAAATTGTTTAGTAAGCCTTAAAGTGCTATGCAGATGCTAGATGATATTATAGACCAATCACTTCTTTTACAAGTGGGGAAATTGAGACCTATAAAGTTGATGTGACTTGTCCAAGGTCACACAATGTCAAAATTAGCAGGTCTCCCAGGCCCCAGCCAAATGCTTTTTTATTTACACCAGTACTCCTTTAGTAACACTGATACTTGTCCCTGTTTTTATTAGATCAAAAAGTACCTTAAATGTATTTTTTACATGTAATGTGTGGTTTTGAAATATGGCAATAAATATCCTCCATTTTAGGTTGAACAGTTGATCAGTAAGACATCAGAACTTGATGTGTCTGAAAGCAGAACAAGAAGTGGGAAGATTTTCCAGAGCAACACTGTGAGTACTTACTCAGAATGAACTGTATATGATACAACTGGTTTGTTTTTATTTTGTAATCTGTATCATAGTGAATTATGCCACAGTTTAGATGGTATTAAAGTAAGAGCATGTGACCAACTGGATTGACTGCTCAGACTGGAATTTATGGGGTGTCTTTACCTTAGCGGAGACAGCACAAATTGATATGGTATTTAGCTTTATTGTTTTAGCTTTACCAATATTCTCAGGAGTGATCATGCTAGTTCACGCAAACTAAATCAACCAAAAAGCCAATTGATTTATTTATAGTTAAATCAGTCAATTCCCAGTTCCATATATCCAGTCCTAGTCTCTTTCCTGAGCACCAAATTGGATTTTCCATTAGTGTCATGAACACACATTCAGAGCAAAGCTCCAAATTTTTCTTGCCCAAACTCTTTCCTCTCTTGAGCTTCCCTGTTACTTTCCAGAGTACTACTGTTCTCCTAATTACTCATACTTGCAACCTCTGTCATTATAGATTCTTTATTTACATTCATCCTACATACTCAGTTTTACTAAATCTTATCACTTTTTTTAAGCCCTTACCTTCCATCTTAGAATCAATACTAAGTTTGGTTCCAAGGCAGAAAAGCAATAAGGGCTAGGCAATGAAGGTTAAGTGAGTTGCCCAAGATCACATAGCTAGGAAGTGTATGAGGCCAAATTTGAACCCAGGACCTCCCACCTCCAGATCTGGCTCTGTATCCACCCAGCTGCTCCTAAATCTTGATCTCTTCTAACTTTACAACATTTCTCCCATTCATCCCTTATCTACTCATAGCCATCATCCTAGCCATCATCACTTCTTGTTTGGATCACTTCAATATTGTCCAAATAGGTCTTCCTGTTTCATTTCTGTTCTCACTCCAAAGTATTAGATTCTAAAATATTTTCCTGAAACAAAGATTAACCTTCTACTCCAGTGGCTTCTTGGTATCTTCTAGGATCAAACATAAAGTTCTCTCTCTGTCATTTAAAAACTTTTACTTTCTGGCCCCTTTTCTACTTTTCATTCTAACATGTTATTCTCTTCCATAAACTCTATGGTTCAGCTACACTGATTTACTTGCTCTTTAAAATATGACCCTACTTTTCCCATCTCTGTGACTTTGTCCCCTATACATGCAATGTGCTCCTTCCTCATTTCTGCCTCTTAAATAGTTATATGTTCTTTGTATCTGATCTTCTATTTGTTTGTAATTATTCTCTTTATATTTGTAGCACTCCTTCTGGGGTTACCTACCCAAAAGCCTACTTCTGTTGGTAGGTTGGGTATCCAGAGGACAAGTGATTATTCTCCTCAGTCTAGGGGTAGCCCTGAGGTATTTGGGTTTTTCTAATCTAATACTGTCACTCATAAACCCCCATATGATCTATTCCTTACTGTCACAGATCAAATTGATAATAGACTTGTTTGTACCTAATTTGTACTTTTTTATTGATTGAATCAATCAAACTTGTTTGGGCCTTCTGTATTTACATCAGTTGGGATGAGGGTTTCTGTCCTTCTTACACATTTTTTTCAGTATATACTTGTTATACTTGGTAGGGACTGTTTAATTCTTTGCATTTATTCCCCAGAGAGCAGCACAATGTTTGATACATAGTAGAGCTTAATAAATGCTTTTTGATTGACTGCAACAACTGGGATCCTGAAATATTTGATAACTCTGGTCCCAGGTTCTACTTTTCCCAGGTTCAGTAGAGTTATTTGGAACAATTAATTCTGTAAATAATGTCTAAGCCATCATTCAGTACAATACTCTATTAGTAGACCATTAAAAAATTACCTATCCTAAAGCAATAACATTTAATAGATATAAAAGCAATGTAAATAACAAGAGAAAATAGTGTATAATTATTCTCTGCCTCATTCACAAATGTATGCAGTTTCCTACTCTTCCTCAGATGTGAGATGGCATAGAAGTCTCTTGAGAAAAACTTAACATAGAATGGAAATCTGGTGATTGATCATCAGTCTCCACTCAGCATGTTCTCAGTAACATATATAGAGAAATGCCAATCTCTTAAGGTAGGCAGAGAAGAGGGCTTCATTGAAGAATGATGTACTCACAAAATCCTAAAGAGAAGGAAATGATAGAAATTGGCACTAGATAGATATACTGGACTACAGGAATACCTGGAGATAGACCTACACTGAAGGCCAGCACACCCATACAACCCTAAAGGAAAGGAACATGTGCCAGATGGAGTTGCTGAACCAGAAATAGATAAGTAGGGGTGCTGCAAAAAAAACACAACATGATAGGAACCTGCAAGTGATGACTAGAGAAAAGCCAGAAACCAAGTAGCAGTAAATACAGGGTCATGACCTGAAACAGCAAAGCAGAATCTTGGCTTTTACTGGTCACTGAATCCTGAGATCATGAGGAACTAGAGGATTTAGATCCAGATGAATGTCAACTCTTTAGCAACCATAAGCTACATATGATAGAACTCTATAAAGTAAAAGGAATATTTCGGTACCTATGGGAAGTGGGAAAGTTTTTTTAACTGTTAGCTTGAATGTGAGTCTTTTCTTTTTGTTGAAAAAAACCAACTTGTAAAAAATATAGCCTTATTTGTCTCCAAGCAGTCAGATAAGCAAGAAAAAAACAAAACAAAACAGGAGAGATTAGAGTCATGAATACCTATAAAAGAAAGAATGCTCAGGAAGAAAAGGTGATCAACAATATTAAATGCAGCAGAAATTTTTTTTTAAAGGATTAAAATTGAAAAAAGTTTTGAATCAGTTTTGAAAAGAGATAACCTGGTAACTGGAGAAAGCAGTTGAATGAGGAAGTTAGGGCTGGGCAGTAAGAAGGGCTGTATAAATAATGGTAAGGGATCAAATACAAGAGATGTTGAGATACAATTAAAGATACCGGGCAACTGACTAGATATGTGGTATGAAGAATTGTGAATCTGTGTGGCAAGAAGTATAGTCTATATATAGTTCTATAGAAACAAAAATTCAGAAGAGGGGTGGTTTTTGAAGGGAAAATGTCAAGTTTTGTCATCAAAGTTGAGACATTCAAGGGATATTGTGAGTCAACCAAAGTGAAATGTTCAATAATCAGTGATGTAGTATTGAAGTTTAGGAGAAAATCTAGGCCTATGTGTATGGATCAGGGAAATGTCAAATATTGATTGATTGAAGGGAAAAAAAGACATCTCAAGTCAGGTAAGGTTCAATTATTCGATTATTTTTTTTTAATTATCCACAAAACTTTAGATGTTTCTCCTTTTTTCTCAGAATTATTTCTTCTCCCCTATCCATTATCCTCTGGAATGTCATTATATACATTTATGTCTCCTCAATCACTCTGGTTCTCTGGCTGCCCAATTCATAAACCTTCTAAATTCCTGGAAACTTTATCTTCATTCTACTTTAGCTACCCACAGAGATGAGCAAATTCCAACCCATTTTTACTTTCCCAGTTCTTGCTCAAGGGATTCCTGACTTACAAAGAATTCACTTTCCCAAACCCTGGCTGCTTTCTCTTTACCATCCACCTCAATTCCATGTTTGCAGGCCTCTTCTGTTATGCCCTCTGGAACTTTCTACTCTATAATTAATAAGCAACACTTCTTCATAGGCTTCTTCCTGTAATATTTTTTTTCCATTTTCTGGCTATCGCTGAGACCTCACTCCCCATTGTATCCTTGGCAACCCTATCCAGGACTGTTTGCACGTTCTCATATGCTCTCCAACTCAATGGCCTCCAGGAAGTAGGATTAGTCTTTATTTCATATTGTACTTCTATAGTTTGTCACCACTCAATCACCTTTCCTTGTTTGAGGTTCATTCTATCCAAACTTATTGTTCACTTCAGTTCCTGATGACTTTATTTTTTACCATTATTTACTTACCCTGACCTCCCCATCCCTTTTAGGATTTTCCTCCCCTTTTCTCAATTAGTTCATTGCCTAGCTCACTCTCTACTCCAAATCTTGCCTCCATCCTAGATAGTCTACTAACAAATATATTGCTTTCCTAAATACCCTACTCCTCCCTTTCACTTCAACTCAACTGGAGCTATCATTCACTAGTGTTCCATTTCTATTAAGAATTCTGAAATTCCTTTATCACCTGATTGGCATCAGAGCATTGTTTGATGTCCCAAAGACATAGGGCTTGGCTAGGTATAGTTTAGGGGGCAAGTAGATGTCCTAGATTAAGAGATAGTATCAGGACATAATCAGAATATGTATATTTTGAAACCTAGGGGAGAATCCAAGGGGGATAATTCTCTCAAGGGTCTTTAGTCTTTGATGCCCAGGGTCAGTGCAAGGAAACAAGGAATTTTACTGATTACCTGAAGCACTTCCATAATTTGGGGTTACAAAGGGAAACCTAAAGTCCCATGCCAGAAGCAGTAATGATGTTTACTTAATGGTACTTGACACACAACTGAACAAAAACTTGCTCCATGTTGAAAGTTTCATTAAATGATAGTTAACAGGTCTTAGCCTGCCTTGTCACAAAGAACCTGACAACAGCTTACTATACCCTCCTCTGCTACATCCTCACTCACCCTTAACCAAGGTTTTATTACTCATATTGCATGTGTCACCTTATTACAGCTTGCAAAAGCTGATTATTAAATTTTCCCTGAATATTTACATCTTGGAAATGGACAACCATAGCAAATCTGGGTTTGATATATATTCTGATTGTCTAGACTTAAGTGATAGAGAAAATTGTAATAATGCAAATTAAGCTTAATGGTGTTGGGGAGCCAGTTGTTAAACATTTGTCAGCACAACCCTCTTCTACATGCCTCTTAGTCTTTCCAAGGCACTTCCTTTTTACATCATCATGATTCTTCTAGAAACCCCAGAGTCCTGAAGGTAGTGAGACTGTTTCAACAAGTTAATGGGGTCTGAAGTCACATATAATAATAATAGTTTGGCATGAAAATATACAGAAAACATTTCTGAACTATTTCTATGACAAAATATGTGAACAATGTTACCAACTCTGCAAAATGACTAAAAAAAAACTAATAATAAGCCTCAACATCTTTCCTGAACCCCAGCTCTATATTACAAACTATATATAGGATATTTCTCACCTGGGCATCCCAAAAGCTTCTCAGATTCTACAGTTCTACAATGGACCTGGTTATTTTTCTCATTAAACCAGTGCCTTCTCTAGTCATCCATCTTTATAACCTTAGAGACACCATTTACTCTTCCTTGTTCATCCTCCATATCCAGTCTGTAACCCAGCCTCATTTATTCTGCCTTTATCATTTCATAAATTACTCTTCTCCACTCAAACTGAGGCCTTAGTCTAGGCTCTTCCTTGTTTTTGGATGGATTATCGCAGCCTCCTGATTTCCCTGCATTGACTTCCCTCCTCTTCCCTTTTAATCCAGCTTTCACATAGATGTCAGAATAATAGTTTTAAGGTAGTCTTGGTCATATTATTTCAATGTTCAAGTGGTTTTCTTCTGCCTCTAGAATAAATTAGCAAACCTTTCCACCTGGCATTTAAAGCTCCTCACAATCTGGCTTCAACCTACCTTTCTGAACTGCCTTCCTTCAAACACTTTATTTCCACCAAATTGGCCTACTTATCAATACCAGAACTTGCTATCTCTATTCCAGTCATCTGGCCATGCCTTTAAACGTGCTATCTTCCATGACTAGACTGAAAGGTAACTTTACTGCTTGAAATCATTAATTTTGCTCAAGGGTCAGTTCAGGTGCCACCTTTTCCTTGAAGCCTTTCTGGATTCCCTCTAATTATTGGTGCTTTCTGCTCAAATTACCTCATTTCTTTCTCTATATATGTTGGATGTTGTATCTTCTAGTAGACTATCAACTCCTTGAGCATAAAGACTTTTTATTTTTCTTTGTATCCCCAGTATTTAGTATAATGTTTTAGGCCTAATAGGTACATGATGTTTGTCAAATGAATTGTCAAATGTTCACGTTATCTTCACAACTCTAACTTTCAATGTTATTGCTATACATAGAAAGTTTGTGTCTATGTATTGTTCTGCAGCAATATTTCTATCATGAAAGTATAAAAATAGAAGAAACAGTATAAATATCTATTTTTAAAAGCTTTCCCCTAGGGAAGAATAGGTTAACTACTAACTTCTTTTTCATAACTCAAGTTTCTATAGTCATTTTAAATATGTGGTTGGATATGACAATAATAGTCAAATCTATATATGGCCAAATAATTCCTTTTCATTACATTTTTTTTTAATCCTTACCTTCTGTCTTGGAATAAATACTGTGTATTGGTTCCAAGGCAAAAAAGTAGTAAGACTAAGCAATGAGGGTTAAGTGACTTGCCCAGGGTCACACAGCTAGGAAGTATCTGAGGTCAGTTTTGAACCCAGGATCTCCTATCACTAGGCCTGGCTCTCAATCTACTAAGCCACCTAGCTGCCCCCATTTTCATTACTTTGAATGGTAATCAATTATTCTTTCTTGATTCAGATTTATGGAAATCAGTCAGTGAAGACTTCTAGAGAAAATAAGAAGAGGAATAGATCTGAATCAGGGAGAAAGGTAAATTTGTTGATTATAGAAAATTCATTGCTATGGCATATATGGTGTGTAAAATATGAACTATTGGAATATCTCCACAAATTAACATTAAAATGGTGAGTAGGAGAGATAATGCGCTTTTCTCTAGGGTATTTAGTATATTATTGATATTCAATTCTTTATATGTTGATTTTAAAAGTGAAGTAATTCTTTAATAAGGTATCTTGTTTACATACCACTTATAATAAAATTTGAACCTTGTTCTACTAAATCAGATCATTTAGTTCAGTGATTTATGTCAAATATTCTTTTGCTTCATTCGTGTATGTACTTTGAGGAGTCATGATTTTGTCAGAGAGAGTATTCACTCCACTGAGCAACCATCATGGTCTTAGTTGCTGTGGCCAAAAATTTCATCACTTTTTAGCTAACCTTTTGGGGTTTTCCAGATTTTGGTGCCTGGTCCTGAGACACCAGACATACAGTCTGTTGCTGGTTCAAGTGCTCAGAGCTATTCTGGCCTGATAGGCCCTTCCACAAATATGCTTTGCTGACATGGTCTATCAGGACTTCCAGGGTCACTTTCATAACACAATGAGGTTTCTGAGTAAGACTTTAGAAAAGGTTTCATACTACATGAAATTTTTTTTTTAATTTTAAAGCATAAAATTCTTATTTCAAGTATTTAGGAAAACAAACTACTTTTATTTTAAAAATAACAGATTATTTTAAATACTTTACATTAACTTGGATTTATATAATACCTTTCCCAAAGAACTAATTAAAGTTCTAAGTATCTTGTAGTAAAATCAAAATATGGGCTTCCCATTTCCTTCCAATGAAATTCAAAGTTTTAACAACCTGAATTGCAACCTATACTGATAGTTTATTTTCCCCATATATGAGCTCAGAAAATCTTGTTAATGATGCCTTGATTTTAATTTTATGCAACTCCAATGGAACATAATTATAAAACATGTTTTACACGAAGTCAGATCAGGATAATTGGAGAAATGTTAATTGTTCATTTATGGGCAGAGCCAATACAATTAAAATGACAATCCTATCTAAAATATTCTATTTTTTCAATGCCATACCAATCAAATTACCAAAAAATGATCTTACTGAATAGAAAAAATAATAACAAAAATCATTTGGAAGAACAAAAGATCAAGAATATCAAAATAATCCATGAAAAAATTAAAAAGGAGGTTTAACAGTAATTTTTAAATTTTATTTATTTATTTAGAATATTTTTCCATGATTTCATGATTCCTGTTCTTCCCTCCCCACCTCCCTCCTCCCTCCTTGAGCTGATGAGCAATTCAACTTAACAATAATTTTTAACTAGATTTTAAGCTGTATTATAAAGCAGTAATTATCAAAACTAGTACTGGTTACAAAATAGAAAGATAGATTAGTGGAACAGAACAGACATAACAGAGAGTAGTAAAAGATTATAGTAACCTTGTATTTGACAAAAGCATAGATTGAGGCTATTAGAATAAGAATTCACTCTTAGTTAAAAAAAAAAGACAGTTGGATAGTAGTTTGGCAGAAATTGGGTATAGGTTAAACTCTTATGCCATTCACTGAGATCAGGTAAAAATGGATACAAGATCTAGACAAACAGGGAACATATTTCCTATTGGATTTATGAGTAGGATAGAAATTTATAATTAAACAAGAGATGGAGAGCATTTTGAAATGTAAAATTGGTAATTCTGAGTACATTAAATTGAAAAGTTTTTGTGCAAATAAAATAAAACATGTTGCCAAGATTAGAAAGAAAGCAGAAAATTTGCGGGGGGTGGAGTGCATTTCAGTCTTTCAGATAAATATCTCATGTTGAAAATAGAGAACTTTGACACATTTGTAGAAATAAGAGCCATGTCATATAACAGTTTTTGGATGAAGAAATCAAAGCCATATAGAGGTATATGAAAAAGTGCTCCAAATCACTACTGATTAGGGAAATGCAAACTAAAACAATCTAATTGGCTAAAATGACAAAAGGGGAAAAAACAACAAATGTTAGAGGGGATATGGAGAAGAGACATTTAAAATACTGTTGGTGGAACTGTGAACTGATACCACTATTTTGGTGAACAATTTGGAATTACTCTCAGATAACTTTTCTTTGAGGGAGAGGGCCATGAAGCTAGAGGGCCAATTCCCTCTTTGATTTAGGTTTTTCAATTTTTTTCTTTCTATTTTTTTAAAGCCTGGGAAGATTGCTGGGTCTATTTCCAAAGGAAATTGTGGGGAAAAGAAAAGAACCTTTATGTTCCAAAATATTTATAGCAGTACTCTTTGTTGTGACAAAGAACTGGAAATTAAGGGCATGTTAATCAATTGGGAAATGGCGAAAACAAATTGTGGTATATGATGTGATAGAATACTACTATACTGGAAGAAATGATGAGCAAATTATTTTAAGACCTTGGAAAGAACTACAGGAGAAAATAAGGAGTAGTAATAATTTAATATATAATATCTATAAACATATAACATTTAATATGTTTATATATTATGTAATAATAAATTAATTAAACAAGTAAAATCAAGAGAACATTATATACAACTATAAATTTAATATTTAAAGAATAATTTGTGAATATTTACCTTTAAAGAATGAACTTTAAAATGGAAACATGAAAGACATTATATATACATATCTGTTTGTAGGATGATGCCTTCTATGGTGTGAGGAGGGCAGGGAGGGTCTGAGATACCTGGAAATAAATTCTATTAATTTTTTAAAATTGTGTCAGTTTCTGTACATATCTTTAAAACATATTGATTTTCTGTAGTTGGAAGGGAACATTGGCTGCAGGTATTGTAATGAATGGGCAGCTTCATGGCACAGTGGATAGAGTGCTAGGCTTGGAGTCAGGAAGACTCTTCCTGAATTCAAATCTGACCTCACATACTTAGTAGCCCTGTGACCCTGGGCAAGTTTCTCATCTCTGAAAATGACTGGAGAAAGAAATGTATCTCCAGTATCTTTGCCAAGAAAATCCCAAATAGGATCACAAAGAGTCAGGCATGATTGAAAATGATTGAATGAATCTAAAAGTAGATGTTAAGCCAAACTTTGGGAACAGCTTTGTAGTACAATGTGGTTTAGTATAGAGTTCATGAAGAGCAGTAATATGAAATATTAAAGAGAGAAAAATTGCCTATTTGGTGAGTATGATGCTTTTTAATCTGAAATTCCCTAGTACAAATGGGTACTGTTTTAGCAACCATCTGGAAGTGGACACATAATAATAATATTAACATAATTCTAAGAAAACGTGAGTTCTTATATCACTGAAAATCAAAGTAAAGCCCTGCTCTTTGTCCAAAATAGCAAATGAACAGAAAGAGACTTAAATTCACAATGAAGATTGTTACAGTGGATCCTTCCTTATTGATTTTTTTCTTTTGACAGGTCCTCCAATCCTTTGAACATTCCAGTGATCAAGACTCAGTGCCAAAAAGGAGAAAATTTAGTGAATCAAAGACTTTCATATAGAAATAATTTTTATGATTATTTGTAAAAGTTTTCTTAACATCACTATCTAAACTAAATAATAACAATGATATTACAGAGCAATAATATATTTTAAGGTTGTATCTCTTCCTCCCCATTTCTACCCCCAAACCCCAGAAACCTGGAATTACACATTTCAGAATTGACTATGGCTTAAAATATTATGCAGTAAAAACCAAATTTTGATCTACTCTGAAAAAATTTAGAGGTTAGTCTATGGTGTCAAAGGCAAATAAAATTGTCAGAAGTCTAGTACCTCATTTGCCAGTTAGCCCTGACCTATATTTGGTAGACCATTCATTTAGAAATATTAATTTTAATTTACTTTAATACAGTGAATTTTTGAAATAATACATATTGAGGTATTAACATTTGGTGCATTCACAATTATATGTCTGTATTAATTTGTTTGACCGTTATCATATAAATTGTGACTGTCATTTTGTTCTTCAGTACTATTTAGTGTTAAAATGATGATCTATAATTTATTGCAGATATTTTAAAATATTTTTTACAAATTTAATGCAGCAAGATTTTACTATAACATTTTTATTTTTTTAATGAGTTTTTATTGATATTTTCTGTTTCTTACATCACCATAGTATCCCTATGGATCCTTTTCCTCCCTCTCCCAGAGAGCCTCCCTTATGACAAATAGTATGTTTTAGAGCAGAAAAGTAAAGTCAGTACATTTAAAAAGTCTGAAAACATGTGGACCTCCCATCTCCACAAAGAGGTAGGTTGGGAGAACCTTCTCGTAGTTCTTAATTTGAGTTCTGTTTGATCTTAATAATTTTGTTACATTTACTTTTGATTTTTGGTGTCATTTTTTCCATTTATACAATGTTGTATATATTGTTTTCTTGGCTCTGCGTATTTCACTCTGCATCAGTTCATGGAGATCTTTCCATGCTTCTCTGTATTCATCACACATAGTTTCTAACAAGACAGTAAGATTTCACTACATTTATGCACCACAGTTTGTTTAGTCATTCCCCAGTTCTTGTTTTCAACTCTTAGTTCTCACAAAAAGTGCTACCATAAATATTTTGGAGTATATGGGGATTTTCTTCTACTAGATGGCTTTCTTGGGGTATAACCTGATAATGGAGTTATGGACGAGTTATGGACTTTTTATTTACATAATTCCAAATTGCTTTACAAAATGGTTGTATCTTTTCATAGCTCCACTAACAAACTATTAGTATGTCTATATACAACCCTTTCAATATTGCCGTTTATTATCATTTCTGTTAATTTTCAGGACATATGATGAAACCTCAGGGTTGTTTTGATTTGGTTTTATTAAATTTATTAAATTACTAATTTGAAGCATTGTATAGCATTTTCAACAACAAATAAAACATTTACTGTGTTGTATGACTTTCATGGCTTCTAATTTTTATTTAAATAGAAGAAAATGAGCTCTTAACATATGGTATTTTGAAACAAAATATGTATACAGTACTTTTAACAGCTGAAGAGTCCAGGATACTGTAAATCTTGAAATTTCTCAGACTTGTGAATGTTAAAAATTTCCACATTGAAGAATCCTCCATTGGAACAAATTCCCTACTGGAAACATTCCCCATTTTGATGTGAGAACTCGCCAGGATCAGAAATGGGAGGACCTCTACTCCACCCATACGTAAGACTGCTTTAGGGGAGAAAACTCCTTGCTAAACAATGAAAGTACTTGGACCCATGCTTATAATAAGGCAAGGAGTTCTTTGAGCCATGCCTGTTTTTTAGAATTGATACAGTGGGATGCTAGGTACTTAAAAGGGTCGGGCAAGTTTTCTCTTAATGAGATTAGTCAGCTGTGTTTTCTCTGGTTCAAACTTACTGAGGGGATTAGTTGACTTAGCAGGAATTCAGATGGGCTGTCTTTTAGAAAACATCTACAGTGATTGGTAGATGGAAGAACTTAGGGGAGGTGACATAGGAAAAAACCTATATAAGAAAAGGAATCTCTTGAGCAAGGGATCCTTGGAGGCTTGGAGATCCTTGGATCCTTGGAGATAGATCCTTGGAGATAGATCCTTTTGGAGGCAGATCCTTTTGGAGGCGGCCCTTTGAAGATCTCTTGAGAAGAAGTCCCTTGGGAGGCTGACTCTGGCTGGAACTCCCTCTGGGGAGATTCTGTTCCCCAGACATCCTTGCTTAAGACAAATCTTATGGTGAGTGATAACTGACTGGTTTCTCTCTTAAGGCTTAGGCTTGGGTTGGCCAGGCCCAACCTATTTTTTCTCATTAATTCCTTTTCTCTCTCCTTCTCCTTTTCTTTAATTCCTCATTGTATTATTAATTAAATTCTCTAAAAAACCCAGTTGACTTGGGCATATTCATAATTTGGGAATATATTCCCTGGCGACCACCTTATATTTGATTTAAAAACCAAGACACTGTAGAGAAACATATTTTCTGCAGTCAAATTTACTCACCCTCTCTTAATATCTATCACAATTTATATTTTCCACCATTTTAACTCACTACAGTTTACAACTTCAACCATTTTAATTATAACAATACTCACATTCACCACTCTAAAGTTTGTGAAGAATTTACTAACTATATCCCCCTGAAGCAGGCAAAGCAAGGATTATATAATTCTCCTTTTGCAGAGGGGTCTGAAATTCTCTTGAAGGTTAAAATAAATAGCATGCCTATAAAGTCCCACAGAAACCTAACTTGGACAGGGTAGGATTCAAACTCAGGCTTATGGGCCATTAATTGCCTTCCACTAGGCTCAGTGGTCTCCAGTAGAGATCCACCAGTTCCAGATCCAGGCCCACCTGACCAATTTGGGTTTTACATTTCTTAGTAAAGCAGAATTTGGGGTAGTAGATGGCACAGTGGATAGAGAGCCAGGCCTGAGGAGGGGAAGGCCTGAGTTCAGAAGTGACAGATATTTCTTACTTGTGTAACTCCAACTGCCTAGCGCCTTCTGCCTAGGAACCTATATTTAGTATTGATTCTAAGATGGAAGGTGAGATGGGGAGAGACTGATTTTTAACTGCCCAGAGTCTGAAAGCATCAGCCCCATAAATTGTGCACCGGTTACACTAAGGCTTTTATGGCCCTCAGGCCCGGCCACATGACGTCACGCGTTCTAGTCCCACCCCAAAAGGCCCTGCTTCACCCCCTGCCGCACCTCCTTCCTCCCCCTCCCCCACCTCTTTCCTCCTCGTCCCAACCCGGTCCAGCGCAGAACACCTGCTTCAGGTCACGCCCCTCCCTCGGCCCAGAGGGTGGGCTGCCTTCCGTATCTTCGTCGTCAGGGGTCCGTCATTGGGCGGACCAGCTGTCAGCCGGGGACCCAACCTGCCTTCTTTTCGTGGTGTTTGTCTGGACGGCAACACAATAGCGAAGGGAGGTCCTCCCCTCACTGCCGCCTATTGGATAGAGCGCCGCCCTAGCGGTTTCTGATTGGCCAAAGGGAGAAACACCAAGCTAGGTTGCCTAGCGATCGCCGAGGAAGCTGATGTGTTAGACCCGGTTTGCCGGAGAGAACCAGGAAGTAAAGTTGGTGCTTCCTAGGCGTCGGCGAACTTTCTCAGCCTGAGGATTCGAGGGTGAACAGGTGTTCTGCGCCTGAAGAAGCCCGCAGCCGTCCGGGCCCGCACCGCGAGCAGTTGCTGCCGTCGCGACGCCAGGTGAGTCTGCGGCCTCTGCCCGCGGCCCGGCCTGCAGCGTTGTCCTTTCTCTGAGAGGGAGCGGGTGCTGGATGGAGGTACCTGTTGGCTGCCCGTGGGCCGCTTTCACGATTGCATTGCTGCCAAGGACGTGGCCCCCGCACGATTCCGTCCGGGAAGTTCTCCTCCTTGGTCACGCGGGGCTTAAAGTTTCTTGGCTCTGGGGCGGGCAGGACGTATGCCTCCGGCTTCCTGCAGTGCCAGATCCAAGCATTTACCCTCCTCTTCTTCCTCCTCTTTTTCTTCCTCCAAGTATGCTTTCCTTTAGCTACTGGAACGACCCACGAGGGTGTCTACCCAAAACATTATTTAAATAAAATACTGTTATCTTGAGGGATTCGACATTGCATCTTTTCCCCTTTTAAATAACTGTTGGTTTAAAATTTTCCTTCTGTACAACCAGCATTTATTTACCTTTCTCCCGAAGCACGGTGTGGCTAGTCCCTTATGAAAGGACTGGGTCCTGGGTGAGGTTCTGAACCTGGGATTCAGGGGTCTCCCTCCCCCCAAATCTAACTTCTGACACGTGGGCACATCACTTAGGTCAGCCTCAATTTCCTCCTAATCTCCACCTCCCAAGATTGTTGGCTCTAATGGGGAAATGTATTGAAAGAACAAAGCAATGTATAAATGACATGCCTGCTATTACTATTAATTATGTGACCTTAGCAAGTCTCTTTACCTTCTTGGTGTTTCAGTTACCCCATCTGTAAAATGAAGCCTTTTGACTAGGAAGGGCTGGTCTAACTCTTTTAAGGCCTATTTTCTAATGCACTTTCTTTTGACCTTCAACTAAGGAAATATTTCTAGTGCCTGACTCACAGATCTGCTATTCTCCCTTCTTGGGGAGTCTCAGTGACATACTTCTTTGTGAATGGCCTAGCTTTCATTACCCTACTCCTTACTCCTTTATTTTTCTGTTTGATGGGACACTTTCTTATGGACTTGAAGAAATGCCACCGACAGAAACCATGTATTTTGAAGTGTTTTTTTTTAACCCTTCCCTTCCATCTTAAAATCAATGTCGTGTGTTGGTTCCAAACAGAGCTGTGAGGGCTAAGCAATGGAGGTTAAGTGACTTGCCCGGGTCACCCAGCTAGGAAGTGTGTAGGAGATCAAATTTGAACCCAGGACTTCCCAATCCCTGGACCTGGCTCTCAATACACTTGAGCCACCTAGCTGCCCCCATATTTTGAGATCTCAGAAATAGATTTGTAGTGATCCCACATCAAACAATAACCAAATTCCTACCATGCACAAGGCATTGGGAATAGACAAAAAATGGAACAATTCCTGTTCTTTGATCCTCATATTGCTTGGGATAGATACAGCATGTATCCAAGTATAATACAAAATTATTTGAAGCAAGAACAAGCACTAGCAGCTAGGGAGGTCAAAGAAAGTCTTTTGGAAGGAGGTGGCCCAAGGCTGATCTCTGAAGGTGGCCAGGAAGAGAGAGTGCATGTTCACAATTGGGGATAACTTGTGCAGATGCAATCAGGGTAGAGGTTGAAATTTAGGAGAAAAGTAATAGTGCAATTTAGGTTGAAGATGGGAGAAGGAGAAGCAAAGAGACTTGCTGTCAGGTGAGAGTCAGGGGGTCCTGAGTCAAATGAGTGGCTCTGAGTATAAATGGGAGAGATATTATGGAGATAGAATCCAGTTGATTGGATATTAGAAGTGATCGAGAGGAAAGAGTCAAGGATGAGTGAAATTACCAAACTGGACTCTAATAATGCCCTCAACAGATATAAATCTTTCCACATTCCCCAGCCACTTTCTCTTGTGACCAACTCTAGGCATTTGCCAAATGGATATTTGGCTAGGGTGCCTGGGACATAGTAGGTGTTTACTAACTGTTTGTTACCTGACTAACATTAAGTGTTCACTAGTCATGGAATGGAACAAAATTGACTAGTCTCCATGAAGATGGAGTGCCAGGCTTGGAGTCTGGAGCTTTCAAATCTGGCCTTAGATACACCCTGGGCAAATCATTTAACCCCAATTACTTAGCCCTTGTCCTTCTGTCTTAGAAGTGTTTCTAGGACAGAAAGTAAGAGTTAAAAAAAAAAAAAGGAATTATAACCTGGACCTCAGTAGTATATAGGCTCTACAGTTCTTAAGATAACCCCTGCATGCAGCCTTGAACACTTCTTTGCCTCTCCTCTCCTTTATTTCCCATATCTAATAAGTGGTCAAATCCTATGGATTCTACCATCAAAAATTTCTTCTATCTACTACTGCCTCTTGACCATTCCCTACTGCCATCGCCCTAGCCCTGGCCCTCCTCACCCCTTGCCTAGACTACTGCAATAGCCTTTTCTGTCTCTGCCTCTATTCTTTCCTTTCTTCAGTTCATCCTGCACATCACTTCCAGACTAACCTTCCTAATTCAGAACTCTGACCACTGTTTTTCACACATTAGAAACCTTTTGTAGGTTCCCCTTGTCTTTCAAATGAAGTTCAAACCCCCATAGTGGCTTGACTATTTGCAATCACAACTTTATCTCACACTACATCCCATTGTGAATTCTAACCATAGTCCAAACTGTGCTGCTTGCCCACCTCTAGAATATATCCTCTAGGGGACAGCTGGGTGGCCCAGTGGATTGAGAGCCAGGCCTAGAGGTTCAACTCAGGCCTCAGACGCTTCCTAGCTGGGTGACTCTGGGCAAGTCCCTCAATCCCATTGCCTAGCCCTTAACCATTCTTCTGCCTTGGAACTAATACACAGTATTGACTCTAAGACAGAAGGTAAGGGTTTAAAAAACAAAACAAAATAATAAAATGTATCCTCTACCTTTCCACTCCTCCACTTTCCTTTTCTTGCTCCCCTCTTCATCTTTGCCCCTTGAAATTCTATCTTTTACAGCTCAATCACCTTCTTAAAGCCTTTTCCATGTTTCTGTCTATACTAAGGTGAAATTTTCCTTCAAATAAATCTCATGGAACCTTTTTTTCTTAGCCTCTTACACATGCTTTTAATGTCCAGTTTTGAGTTGTTATTTGAGTACATCTTATCTCCCCTACTAGAGTGCCAGCTCCTTGAAGACAAATGTGGCAAGCTGCCCATCCTTTTTAACTTGGAGGTGTGGCGTGGAGAGGATATTTTACATTAGGTCGTGGAAAGTTCACACTTAAGCAACTGACAGAAAGGTTGATGTATTAATCATAGAGTTATTATCTAGTTGAGCAGTAATTTTCATAGTTTGATTTGGCATCATTACATAAAGAAACTGGGTCATTGCCCTTTTGAAAGCAAACGAGGATTTTTCTATTTCGTGGTTCTAGGTGTCCCTTTTGTTTATTTTCAACTTACATTTCTAAATATTTCGAAATATCTATACTTCTAATTGTGTATACATATATATGTATGTGTAGGTTTCTATATATGTACATGATAGTATACACACATATGTGTATATATATGTGTGTGTATATATATGTGTGTGTGTGTGTGTGTATATATATATATGTTCTTATCCAACCTCCCCTGGAACAGGTGAGAATGTCATCTTTGACTCACCGAGGCCGGCGGCGGGGTGCTGAGGTTGGCAAGAACTCTGAAAAGGAGTTGGAAGGTGAAGAGGACTCCCACCAAGATAGATGTCTGGATACGGACGACTCCGGAGATTCTAAGGATATCCGCCTCAACCTTATGGAAGAGGTGTTGCTCCTGGGCCTGAAGGATAAGGAGGTAATGGAGTTGAGGTATACCTCTCTGAGTGCATGACACATATTAGTCATATTAGTACTGGGAAGTTTTTAGAGAAGTAAAACTCATGGGATGGATTGCTGCTGCTGCTGCTGCCTTTTTTTTTTTAGTAAAGCACAAATTTTGTACTCCACAGTTTTAGAGTTCCAGTAACCTCTGCGGATGACTGAGGCCAGTTGGGTGAGACCTAGAGGGATAAATACCTAGAAACTCCTCCAAAGGTTTTGATTTTGTAGGAGAGGAAAAACTGTTGCAAAACTATTCACCTTTCACCTGCAAGAAGTAACTACCTTTTGTATTGATAGCTACCTTTGCATGGATTACTTCTTCTATTCTGCAGGAAACTTCTTGCTTTGAAACAAGGAAGAGGTGTGATGACTTGTTTTACCAATGTAAAGAATAAGTGGAGCCCTATAGCATTTGGGATATGGATTCTTCTCTTCTGACCTCAATTAAGTTTACTCTCATTTGAAGAGGATTTGGATTTTTTGTTTTTTAAAAACAATTTAAACTTAAATCCATAATTCTTCTTTAATATTATATTTATTTTATTTTTTACTAATTATATATATATATATAAACATATACATAGAAATAATTCTTAAAACAGCTCTTCCTGCTGTATTTTCCTTTATCATAAGAACATTTATTGTATTAGTCAAATAATTGCTGTAAGATGTCAAGTCTTAGGTTATAAAAGATTCTTCCTGTCAATTGTACATTTTACCCTATATTAGTCATTTGGCTTATTTTCCATGACTCAGTTTCTACAGGTACTTTCTTTCCTTTTGTAGAGGGACTAGGAGTATATATACAGAAAACATTTTAGTATCCTGTATCAAGACAAGAAATCATTATTGTTATTCATAGAGATGTTGAAAATTTCTTAGCGTAAAAGTATATCCTCTTATAAAAATATTAAATTTACCTTATTTAAAAAAAAAACAACATTGCTATTTGACTTGAGCTGAAAGACAACATGACCAACAGTGGAGTGTTTATGCCTCTCCCTTGCCTTAGATTCTATGGTATAAGCGGGAAGAGCTCTTGTTCCATCTTTGGCTTGTAATTACACTCCCCTTGCTTCCTTTTTCTCAAGGGAAGCTGTGGGCCTCCCTCATAGAAAGTTGTTCACTTACTGTTAGACAAGTGCCCCATACATACACAGAGGGCATCCATAAAAAGGCTTGTGGGAAACTCTCTGCCCTGTGGGCAATTTTATAGGCTTTTCTTTATATAAAATTATAGGTTTATTCATTGTAACCACAAAGGAGTACTTCATTTTAAATCTCCAGGTACCTCTTTCTTTTCCCTCCAGGTTAGTTGAGAAAGTTGAATTGGGGAGATCTGTATTACTAGTGAAATATTCCATTTGAATTTATTGAGAGAGCAAAGCAAAACTCCATTGTATTTTAGTTAGCCAACGAAGTTGGGTTGGGTTCTTGTATTATTTAAGAAAAATTTAAAGAACAAATTAAGTGAGCAAAGCAATGATTGGGAAGGATATTCAGAGCACAGTTGAGGATTGGGTGGAGATCCAGTTTCTGGAATCTCTTAGTGGACTGGCCAGAACACTTCTCACCAAGTATAGAAAGGGGAATCCTGAAGAGATTTGTTCACTGCCTGTGTGCTAGGCTGGCTTCTGCTCTGCTTAGTATGATTAGTTTCCTGCTAACCTATAGATGCTCAGATTCAGGTGCCGAGCTTGTCTTTGTGTGTCTTTTACACAGGTATTAATAGGAGGTATTTTACAAGATGGGATAAAAGTACCTTACACAACACAACTTCTGTGCAATGAGATTAGTTGGAAGGGGAAGTAATCTTTTAATACTTTAAAAAAGAAATTTTTACCAATCACACATAAAAATAAATTTCTACACAAGTTTTCCTAAGTTAACAGGATGGAACTTATTTCCCTCCTTCCCTTCCTGTCCACCTCCTAGTGCTGGCAGATGATTCGAATTATTACGTGAAAGTTTCATATTGTTCATTTTTGTGAGTAACCTTATAAAACCAAAACCCCAAAACATAAACCCAGATTAACAAATGAAAAATCACATGCTTTCATCTGCTTTCTAGGGAAGTAATATTTATTTTTAAAATATCACTAAAACATAAAAAAAGTTTTATACCAGATATGATATTGTAAATACAAATACCAACTGATGATCATAGATTTAAAGTTGGGAGGGGCCCTAGAAGACATCTTCCATTTAACTAACAAAGAAACAAAGGCCTAGAGAGGTGAGAAGCCTGTTCAAAAGAATAGGAAATGCTCTGGGAGGGGGAGGAAAAAGGGGAGAGAAAGAAAATGAATCATGTCAGCATGGAAAAATATTTTATAAATAAATAAACATTTTTTTTTAAGGATGAGAAATGATGGAAAGAAATTCATAGACTGCATATGTAAGAGGTCATTTGGGAAAGTGCCAGATTTAGAATCAGTGGACCTGGATTTAAATCCTACTTCTGCCACTTGGTACTTGTGTGATTTGGACAAGTCACTTAATCCCTCTAGGCCTCAGTTTCCTAATTTGTAAAGCGAGAGGTTAGACTAGATGGCCTGTTAAAATCTGGTCATCATCTATTTGTTTTGTGTCCACAATATGAATATCCTGTCACCTTATTTTCCTTCTCTATGCAGAAATACTTTCTTCAGAACAGCCTAGTCCGGATTAATGATCATCCAACCTCTAACAAACTCTGTTATGTACACAGTGCCTTGAATGTGGCAGTTAAATATCTGTGTTATTGAATTAGCAGCCTTTTAGGTTGCTTTATTTTTCTTTCAAAGGGAAGTTGATTAATAAGGCTTTTACCTTATTTAACTTGTATTACAGGAAATACAAGAAAAACATGCATTTTTTAATCTGAGCATTTGGGAAGAAATATTCTAATATACCTAAACTTTAGCAATTCTGTCTTTCCTCTCTGAGAACACACACCTTAGGTGAGATCTGCACATTTTTTACTGGTCTTCCAAATTACTAAGATATTCAATATTCAGCAATATTTGATGAACTTAAGACAGCAAGGCTTTTGGACTTTATCCTATAAGAGAAAAGGGGTGGTAAGTGAAGCTTTTTAAGCATGAGAACACCATGGTTAAATTAGAAGTTTATTTAAGCTTTTTAGCCAAATCCAACCATTCACTTTTATTATTCTTTATTCATTCTCTGGCCAAAGCAACTGGCCATGTGGTGTTGGGTATTTGGCCTCCATCATATAAGTTTAGAGACTTAGACCTGTGGTTTTGTTGGTATAAAAAAATTGCTCTGCTTCTTGTAGACCATCAACATTTTGTCCTAGTCTATAGTTTTGGAGAGCTTCCTAGACCATTGAGGGGAAGATTTATACTCCCAGTAAGAGTCTTGAAGGCCTTGAATTCAAGCCTTTCTGGGTGTCCAAGCTACTATATATCTCACTATCAGTCACATACTTGAGCAAATATGAAACAGTTTCTTTCTGTGAAAAACTAACTCCAAAGACCTAACCTTAAGATAATTTTGCCCACGATTTCCATATTACTCTGGTCAGAACTTCTACTTAGAAACAATGTTATTTAATTTCACTAGAATTATTAAATTAAATTCAGATCTATATTTTAAAAGCCTAGAAGACAAATATTTTAGATAATTGTAGACCTTAAAGAAGACCCCATTTCAAGTGGTTAATTTGTTCAGCTATCTCCTAAATGGATTATATTCCAAATATCACAGGAAGGTGGCTGTTTTTTCTTAGAAATCTCTAGTTTAGAAGCTGTGCCACAGCTTTCCTTGAAAATACAAATTGGGGGGGGGATACAAATTCTGTTACAAATCAATTGGGAAATTCAAATCCATAGAAAAACACATTTAAAAGTTTTGTTATTCCCTTAAACAAACAGTACTTGGTAGCAATTGAGAGCATTGAACCTGAGCACCTACCTGGCCAACATAAAACAGACTCATTTCCTGTTGAAACCAGGATCTTGTTGAATTGTCAATATTGTCTTTGTTAAGAAATCTTGATGTTCCACCTTCATTGACTCACTGATGTTTAGTCATGAAAGACTGTGATTTTTTTTACTGATAATTAGGATCTATATTTTCCAGCCCTAAAGTTATCTGTAATAACAATTAAGCAAATTCTCTTGTCTTACTGATCTTTGGAGAGTATTCTTTTTTAAAATTGTTTCTTTAATCTTTATTTTAATAACAAATTTCCACATAAGTTTTCCAAAGTTATATGACTCGGATTGTCTCCCTCCCTTCCTCCCTTTCCCATTCCAGAGCTGAAAGGCAATTCCACTGGGTTGTTATACACAAAATGGATTTCCATAATACTCATTTTTATAAGTGAATAAAACCAAAACCCCAAATCATATACCCAATAAACAAGTGATAAATCATCAGTTGTCATCTTCATTCCTACCCCAACAGTTCTTTCTCTGCAGGTAGGTAGCATTCTTTTGGGGAGAATTCTTAAAAGAATCTCTTGCAATCACAGTATGATTGGCCATTCATTTGTAATTTCATTAATATAACAAAAATGTATTGAGCCCTCCTACATGCAGGTCACCATGTTTAATTTCCTTTCTTGCTCACTGGAAGTATGTTTACATAGCTATTCATTCATTGGCATGCAAATGGAATAGTCACAAGTTTTCAAAGATGTCTGTATTCTGGAAGTAATAGACATTAAAAAAAAAAAAATCCCAAATGAGACTTGAAAGCAGGAATATTCTTTTGTAAAATTTTTAATTGAATGCATTATCTTTTTAATGACTAGCCTTGCTCATAGAAAAATTATAAACATTTTTAGAAAAGAAGAACTCTTGAGTGTGGAATGTAGTGCAGGCTATCAGATGTGGTCTGTATTGAACTGGTATTGAGTTTTTGTATGCTTGTTTTTTAATCTTTGTAACCCTAAAAGCCTCATTGGGTGGAGGGAGATACAAGACATCAAAGAAATTTGACTTAAAGGTGGAAAAAATGTTATGTTTAAACTATTGGAAAATATGAAAAATAAATAATTGGAGCTTTTAGGTGGCTCAGTGGATAGTGAACCAGCCTGGAGACAGGAGGCCATGGATTCAAATGTAGCCTCAAGACACTTATTAATTATGTGACCTTTGGTAGGTCACTTAACTCCTCTTGCCCAGCCTTTACTGCTCTTTGGCCTTGGAACCAATACTTAATATTGATTCTCAGATAGAAGGTATGGGTTTAATAATATATGTATGAATAAATGATGAAAGAAATCAGAGAGGATTAGAATTTTATTTAAAATTTTTAATATGATGCCCCTACCTTGACATTATTCTTGACCAAGCTATTTACTACCTCTTGTTAAGAGCCTTATTGCTTAGAAAGTCTCAGATGGTTAGGTTTTTTTGTGCATCAGATCACTTAAAATTTTTCAGCCAATCTATGTCAATCATCCAAACACCCTCTTGGAAAGAATGAAATATAACCCCATTCTGAAGGTTAGACTCCTCAATATCTTTTAATTCCTGATATTATAAGACAGTTGAACTTTGTGGTTTTGAAGATGTTTAACTATTAAATTAAAATCTGGTATTCTACCTGGTTTATACTTTTAATTCTCTAGTTGAACATAGTGAATAAGGCCTCTCACAGATTAAAATGGTTTGTGTTATTGGGGCTAATGTATCATACAAGATTAGTCAAGTTGTTTTGCATGGGCTATGGAGTTCTGAAATTTGGTTTTTAAGCTCCATAGAATTATTTTTTTTAATTTCATTAGACCTATGACATAAAACAAAAAGATCGTTTATTTGGCCTGAAAGCTTGAAATTATAAAATCTTTTTTATGTATAGAATAAGTATAATTCAGATGAACTTCAACAATGTAACAACTCTCTTCTAGATCTAACTTTGGCAGTGAAGAAAAGTCTTTGTGTTTTGGCTGCAGTTGAGAATTTAGAACACCAGGCCTAGAGCCAGGAAGACCTGATTTCAAATCTGTCCTTAGATGTTTACTGGCTGTGTAAGCCTAGGCAAGTTACTTCACCTGTTTGCCTCACTTTTGTCCACTGTAAAATAGGAATAATAATTCCTCCAAAGGATTTTATCTTATTTGCAAATGAGATAACATTTGTAATTCTCTCAGCACAATGCTTGGCACACAGCAGGACTTACTAAATGCTTATTTTCCTTCCTTTTCCCCTATCTTATGATGATACATCTGTTGAGTCTAAAAACTTGGTGTGGGGCCACTTTACTCCTACCACTATTATTAAAGATGTCCTGCCTCCAAAGACAGCAGCAGTCACCTCTCTTTGCCCTTCTTGCTAAGTCAAGAGAGCTGTTGAGGCTTGTTCATTCTTAGTAGGACTCCCAAGAATTTTATGCCTCAAGGTAGCTTCATGTTATCTAGTGGTTTATCATATGTTCTTTTAAGCAATAAAATCCACAGCAATCTTTCACAAGTCATTAGTCCTGGGCTGTTGTGGCTCTAATTCACAGGTTTGCAACTTGGGGACCCTTCCACACTATATGCCATGGAATTATGTTAAGGGGTCTGTTTACATGCTAAGTGTTATCATTTTTCATCTTTATTTAATGCCAACAAAATAGGCAGCATGACTCAATATAGTAAATCAGGTAACAGCTCTACTGGAGACTGAATCAATGCTATCTGACGTGTATTCTTTGGATATAGTCTCCCCTTTTTTTTGATCTAGATCTGTGACTTTTTTTGGAGTAGGGAACTCCCCATGAAGGACCCCCCCCCCATAAATGCACATCAGTCACTATGCTACAATTTCTAGTCTTAAAGAGCACCTGGGAGCACTGACGTGGCCAGAATCTCACACCTGGGATGTGTTTGAGGCAATATTAGGGTCAGCAGTTCCTCCCCACTCTGGGATCAGTCCTCTATTCACTGTCCTTATCATGCATGCTTTGTCTTACTGAATTTTCATGATCTTGGATTTTCTCCGTCCCTGGATACTCATTGCATAACTACTCTCTGTGGGGTGTTGATGTTAAAAAGACTCTCTTACTCAATACAGTTTGCTCTGATGTTTAATGACTTAGCATGCTAACCTGTGGTGGGAGACCTTAAGCCAAAGCTAAGATTCAGTTTGGAAACTTAAAGCCATTATCTAAAGTACTGTCCAAAAGATGGTCCCATTGTCATGGTTAGAACACGTGGAATATTGTTTGGTAAAGGGACTTAAAATTATGTCACATGGAAAGATAGCTAAAGGAACTAGTCATGTTTAGCATGGAGAAGAGAAGCTCTTTGGGGAAACCAGAGAGCTGCCTTCAAGCAGTCAACAGACTTTAGCATTTGCTATGCTGAAGACCCTCAGCTAGGTGCGGAAAGAATTGCCACTCTCAGGGAGCTTACATTCTGTCAGTGGAAAAATACTCAAGTTTACCAAACAGACGCAGGGGAATCTGAGGGCGTCTGCTGGTGGAGCCGGACCTGAGTTTTGCAGAGGCAGTGGGGAAAGAAGCAGGTGCATCCCACGGGGGATTGGCCTTTGCAGAGGCAGAGGGATGGCTAGAATGAGTTTGAGGAGCAGCAGGATGCTGAGTTTGACTGAATCCTAGAAGGTATGTATGGTGGGGAGAGAATCAGCTTGGAGACAAATTATTAAGGACTTTAAATGCCAGAGAAGCTTGTGTTTTGTCCTAGACTCAAGGAAGTCTATAGGGAGTTTATTGAGAAGGGAATGACCACTTATCTTCAAGAATTTGAAGAATTCTTGGAAATGATCAAATAAAATATAATTTAAAACAAAAACAAAAAAAAAGAATTTGAAGAATTGTAATCAGGAAAAAATATTAGTCTTAATTCTACATGGATCCAGAAGATGGAAAGGAGTGGAGGTTAGAGGTCTATTCCTCACCCTCTCCCAAAAGATCTGTCCAGAATTGAAATGGAGGCCTTATAATGAGCTAGTAAGGCTCCCACCCCACATCCCTCACAAGAAATGTGCAGGCCGGGACAGGGCAGCCATTTGTCTGGGATGTTTTAGAGAGCATTTGTGTGCCATAAAGGGACACCAGATGACTTCTAAGGACCCTCTCCATCTGAGGGCTCCATAAGATAGAGCAGTTGAAGAAACTGGATGCTCTAGTAGGCTCCAAGTTACAAAGAAGGCTACAGGAGAATATGGCTAACTCTTCTAATCACAACTGAAGAGATAAGAGTGGAAGGATATCCTCTTGGAACAAGTTCTGCAAGTTCCACCCAGGAGACCCAGATGAAAAAAAATTCACTTCCATTATCTCCTCCTTCACCTTATTTTACCAGCAAAGCTTCCACTTAAAAGGGAAGTGGAGGAATCTGAGTAGATTAAATATCATGTTTTTCCTTTTATTCAAGCTCTTTCCTAACAGCTGCATTGACAGGCCTGCAGAGACATGGTGAAGGCTAATAGTCATCCAGTATACCATAACTTTTTAAGTGACAAGCAAGAACAAAAACAAAGATAGGCAGTATGGTGTAGTGAGCAGTGCTGACCTCGGAATCAGGAAGCCCTGGTGCAAATCCTATGTCTTACACTTATTGGCTTTGGAATCTTAGGCAAGTCCCTTAAACTTTCGGTGATCTGGGCAACTCTTGAGTTACAGAAAAGGTCTCAACCTGCACTGCTAATGAGATTTTCCTTTTCTGAGTGGTCTCTAGATCACTGAATTCACAGATCCATTCTTTTTTTTTAATTGACATTATTTTATTTGGTCATTTCCAAGCATTATTCATTGGATACAAGATCCATTCTTTATCCCTTATGAAATGGGAAAATCTTAGGGACTGTTGCTTATAATCTGTAATGCCCAAATGCAATGCAGTTTCTTCTCATTAAACTAAGCTCTTGGGAGAAGCGATTGTCCTGTTTCATCTTTGTACCCTCAGAGCTCTGCATGGTAAAGGCTGTCAAATTGTTGAACCCAGCTGTCCAGGAAGCACATGAGTTAAAAGAGTTCCTTGAAGGGGGCTACTCCTTTTATCTGTTCCTACTTTGCCATCGTTATCCATAGAGTAAAGAATGGAGGTGATAGGAATCACCAAAAACTCTGTAGTTGGGAAAAAACACTAAGGTCTTCAGTTTTTGTTCAGTTATCAATGTTATCAAGTGCTCCCATTTCACTAGTAGCAGGCTAGTCTAGGTTTTTCAACTAATCACCATCGGGGGCAGCCAGTGGACAAGTCACTTAACCTCTGTTAGCCTCGGTTTCCTCAACTGTAAAGTGAGGATAATAATAGCGCCTGCCTCCTGGAGTTGTTGGGATGATTGAGTAAGAGATTTATAAAAAGTTCTAGCCCAGTACCGGACACATAGTAGGTGCTACATAAATGCTTCCTCCTTTCCTCTTTCTGCTTACTCACCATTCCTTACCTTGGCTTTCACAGCCCTCCGTGGGGTGTCTCCCTCTATCCCTGTCTTTTTTCAGTCCAATTCAAGTCTCCATTCTTCCTCACAGAAACTTTCAGCTTCTCCAGTATCTGTTCATTCTCCCATTTCCTATATGTCCATGGGCCAAGTCTGTAACCACCCAATTTGGAGCTTCTTTGGACCCTTGTATTGTTTGCTAGTTGTGTCTTGATCAATGAATTGTAAGCGTCTTGAGGGAAAGGGTGGTGCCTTCTACCTTCATTTTTATCCCCCGAGTTCTGATGATAGGATACAATCGTCACTTTTTTTGATGACGCAGCCTCAGAATTTCCAAAGCAGTAGCATTCTATGCTTGCTCCAATTGAAAACCGTCATAGGGCTTACTCATTAAACAAATAATAAAGGATAGCAAATAAAGCCCTGGCTCTTTTGCTTACTAGGAAAGAACGGCACCTAACATGATTAGTATTGCTATTTTCAGGCATGGCTTCAAATTTTGAGCAGCCTCTGCCCTAGGAGAGCATTAGGGGCTGCTTGTGGTTATTGTCACAGCAAAAGAGACTGACAGGAGGAAGACCGAGAGAAGAGTGTCATCAGAATGAATGAAAACATTTAAGTGCTCACTATGCTAAGCCCCTGGCAGACTCAGAGAAAGGCAGAACAGGCCCTGTCCCCCAGGGGCCCCCTTTCTGATGGGGGAGCCTGTACACAGAGGAGGTTTCAGCTGTAAGTCAGAAGAAGACAAACTCCTTAGAGTATAGCAGAGCAGTATGTGTCACTGCAGCTTCTTTAATGTCATCTCCATTATTGGTGGCAAGAACTTTCCTTTCTTCGTCTTCTGTCCTTGTGACTGCAGAAGTGGTTTAATAAGCTGCTCCTCCCTGTGCGTGGCTCCCCAGGATGATAGTTGGAGGCATCAGGCTGGAAGCGGTGCTATTTCCCATCTGCCTGGTAGCAGTTGGTTATTGCTGGTGGTGATGAGGAAGATGAGCTAGCCCCCCTCCACAGTGGGGAGTGGGGGTGACAGATCAGAACCTTTTCCTTTCTGCACCAATCAATTCACCTCTGGGCCTCTGTTTCCTCCTTAGTAAAACAACAGGGTTGGGATTGAGCAGCGCTGAGCTTCCAACTCCAAATGTATGACCATGTGTTAATGAGAACTTTCTGAAAATAGAAACACCTCCTCCAGGAGGAAGCTGATTTCAGAATCTTCAAACAAAGGTGGGATGGGATGACTTGTCCCCTGTGTCAGAGGGGATTGATTCCTTTTCAAATTTGAGTTGTATTAGATGGTCACAGTTCTCTTCTGAATTCTGAGTCAGGTGAGATAATATATGTAATATGTAAAATAACATTTAAATCACTTTATAAAACTTAAAATGCTACATATATGTTAGCTATTAACACTTGTTATTAGCCTGTGAGGGCATGTTCTAGGGCAGAAATGCTAGGTACATTTATCTGAAAACTATTTTGAGCCTAAAGGCTCAGGAAAACTCCTGTATCTTCTAGCTGTCAGCTTTTTAAGAATTAGAGCATAAAATTTCTTTTTTTTTTCCCCTCAGCCTTTGCATTTGAAAACATAAGGCCTGGCTTAACTCATAGGAATCATTCACACAAAGCCTTCCCCTTTGCCAGAATTGTTGGTACCCTTTAGGTTTGGTTTAGAAGTTATTTCTTTAAGAGATGATTACACACTCTAATGCAAATACTATCAACAAAGCAATGGGTTCAAATCAAGAAAACATCTAATGCCCAGTGGACTTACGCGTGGGCTATGGGGGGTGGGGGGGAGGAAAAGAAAATGATTTATGTCTTTAACGAATAATGCTTGGAAATGATCAAATAAAATATATTAAAAAAAAAAAGAGAGATGATTACAGCCAAGCTGGAAGATGAAGTAGACAACTCGTTTTCCATTCCCTAGGCTAAGGAGGGAGTAAAAGAAAGAACCAATTAGTGTCTTTTGAATTATCATGAGTTTAATTGGGTGAGTTTTTTCATATTTTGGTGCTTGATGCAGTCAGGACAAAGTCATCTGGGGATAGAAACAATGTAAGACACCCCTCTCCCCCACTGACTAATTCTTCTTTGTAGTAGATTCCGTGCAAGGCACCCTCCACTGCACTGATAGACACCTGTCCCTGGATAAATAAATCTCTTTTTTTATACTCAGCTTTGCTGTCAGTGTTCAGCTGACTGTGAACAAATATTTTTCCAGTTGCCTTTTTCATAGTCTTGCATAATTTTAATGTGGGAAACCCCTTGTTTAAAAAGAATCCTTAATTTGCATTTTCACTATGAAATCATGCTCTTTTAACATCAACAAATAGAAATGAGATTTTATATTCTGGCCCATTTTTAGTCCGTTTCGTGACTACAGATATCTGCTATAGAAAATGATCATCAAAAGCCTACCCACTCCCTATTTTCATCAAGGATCCCATTGGTGTATGCATAGACCATTTTCATAAAGATTTTCTAGAGATGAAAAAGTAGCCCAAGATTGTTTATACTTTCTCAGTCATCTTTTTCTCTGACACCCCTCTAGGGTCAGCCCTCATCTCATGACTGCAGTAGGTGGCAGCTGGGGCTGCCCCAAGTTTCTTTCTCCCCACTCCAGTCCATTCTCCATTCAGTCACTAAAGCAATTTTCCTAAAGTGCAGGTCTGATCAGATGCCATTCCCCCCATCTCCCTGAGGAGACTCCAGTGGCTGCCTGCTGCCTCCAGGATCAAATCCAGAATGCTCTGTGGGGCATTCAGAGCCCTTCATAACCTGCCCCTTCCTGCCTTTCCAGTCTTCTCACACCTTATTCCCCAATAGGCGTTCTTGGATCCAGGACACTGGCCTCCCTCCCTGCTGTTCTGTGAATAAGACTCCATTTCTTGAGCATGTTCTCTTACTACCTCCTACTCCTGGCCCTCCATCTTCCTTAAGTGCCAACTTAAATCCCACCTTCTCCTGGCAGCCCTCCCAACCCTTTAATTCTCATGCCTTCCTTCTATTAATTATTTCTTGTTTAATGGCTTGCTTTATAGATATCTATTTACGTGTTATCTCCCTGTTAGACTGTAAGCTCTTGTCTTTTGCCCCTGTATCCCCAGCCCTTGGCACAGTGCCTGCCACTAGGTGGCACTTAATGCTGATGGATTGATTGATCTTTACTCCTTTGCTTCTTACCCCTGTTGTCTCTTCTGCATCCATAAGCCACCAAGAGCAGTGTGTGATCGTGCTTTCCTGTCATTGTCATGGAATCATCCACTAAACTTTAACAGTTTCTGATATTGCTTTCTTAATTGCATTATGAGGCCGGTGTTCTTCGTCCTCAAGGGTCAGTGATGGGCCCTTGAGAAATTGCTCTCTGCTCTCTTCTCTGTGGAGGTTGGGATACGTTGGATGGGCATAGGAAGAAGGAGCAGAAAAAAGGAAAAGAACTCCTTTTTATTTGTCCCTTCCATAGACCAAATGAAGAAAAAATACCATAGTTTTCAAAAAGTGCTATTTGACATAATTTATAAAATTAAAAATTTCCTTCCCTCCTTCCCACTCTTCTGTCTAGAATCCATGTTAAGTATCACTTCCAAGGCAGAAGAGCATTTCAGGACTCAATGACTAGGACCAAGTGACTTGCCCAGGGTCACATAGCTAGGCAGTATCCAAGGCCAGACTTGAACCGCAAACCTCCTTCCTATCTCCAAATTTGGCTCAGTAATCACAGAGCCCCTCGCTGCTCCTTGTTATATATTTTCCCCTCAATATCCTTTTATATATTGAGGGGGTTGGGAATCCCAAGACAGAAAACAAAAATGATTCCTTTTTCTTTGGAAATTAAACTAATTTTCAAGTCAGAACTGTAGTAGATATGTTTGGTGTATGCTTTAAATATTTCCCCCCCATCTTTGGTTCTGTTTGCCCTGAGCAAGAAGCTTTTAAATCCTTGACCTTCATGGAGTTGATTGAAGGTGTGTCTTCAAGGAAGCTTGGAGTGAGGAAGGGCACTATGTACACATGGCTGGGTAGACATTCAGGTGGAAGGTTGGTGAATTGTCCTCGCCCTCTTCAGACTTTCCATTCTGGTCACTCAATCCTCACCACCACGCCCCCTCCCCCCAAGCCCTATTTGATACTGTTTGAATTGAAGCAGGATACAGTAGGCCATCATTCATTCATTCCATTAATTTTGAGCCCTGCTATAAAGTATCAGTTCTAGGGCAGAAGAGCAGTGAAGGCTAGATAGTTGGGCTTAAATGACTTGTCTAAGGTCACACCACTAGGACATATCTGAGGCGACATTTGAACTCAGGATCTCCCATCCTCAAGCCTGGCTCTCTCTCCACTGAGCCACCTAATTATCTTCCCTCCCCTTTTTTTCCCCTTTACCTTCTGTCTTAGAATTGATACTAAGTATTGGTTCCAAGGCAGAAGAGTTTATTCATTTTAAACCCCTGGTTGTGGTAATAACTCTTCAGACAGCAGGGCAGGGGCTAGGCAAATGGATTATGTGACTTGCCCAGGCCCACACAGCTGGAAAGCATCTGAACCCAAGCCCTTCCTACTCCAGCCCTGGCACTCCATCACCTAGTTACCCCGGATGTCACTTATTTTTAAAAGCAACAGAAAGCATCCCATTCCTTTTTCTGTCAGTCTTAAGTCTTCTTCTTTTGTGATTTTTTTTTCTGCTGGCATGGGCATCGGGGAAGAGTTTGCTTCTCGCTGGGTCTCTATCACCAGGGTACTTCTGACTGCTTTTATACATGGATTGTGGGGATAGAATAGATCGGGTGTGTTTTAAAGGGAATCACAGGACAAGTCCTTCATAGATGTAAAAATTACGCTTTTCCTTTTTTTCTAGACTGGTGTCACAGCTAGGTGGCATGGTGGACAGAGGACCAGTCCTGGTGTCAGGAAGGTTCATCCCCCTGAGTTCAAATGTGGCCTCAGACACATACTAGCTGTGTGATCCTGGGCGTGCCATTTAACCCTATTTGCCTCACTTTCATCATCTGTAAAATAAACTAGAGAAAAAAATGGCCAACCACTCTAGTATCTTTGCTAAGAAAACCCCAAAAGAAGTCAGAGTCAAACACAACTGAAATGACTAAACAACAACAAGAGTTAATATTCTCCTTTCTTTATCGCCGAGATATCACTAGGGAAGGCAGGACACAGCCTCTGTCCCCACCTCTTACCCCTCTGTTCTTTATTCTTCTGATCCTGCATAGTCCTAAAGGATGATATTTTTCAGGAGTCTCAAAGGTTCTGTGAAGTTGAATGAGAAAGAATGTTTTTCAAGGAAGTACAATCATTACATCCTGGTTTCTGGGGCACCTTTGTTTACACTGTTGAAATCTTTGACATCTCTGTAATTAAAACCAAAGCTGAGGAGTGAGTTGGAAAGGAGAAACCCAAGGAAGGATCTTTTCTAATGACTCCATTCTAAACATTGGCATGTTTACATACCTTGTTTAAAGGGCCACCCAAGCCTGAGAGGCGTATACATTTTATTGCCTCTACAGGCTGCTTTGTTGTTCAGGAATAGGTTATGCCTTAATCTGAACCAGCTGGAAAGGTGAATACGCTCCAGTGTTTATATGAAAAGAATACCCTTGTTGCACGTACCCTGTGTGGCAGGTGCCATTGGATGGCAGAGGAGTGAGTAGACTAGACCTCCAGAAACTCAGGGGAGGTGAGATGGAATTTATAAAAGTTTCTGCTGACTTGGCAGTGTTAACTGGAGTCTGGAGTATGAGAGTTGGGAACATAAACACAATAGTTAGGGCATGGGAAAAGATCTGGGGTGGAGGGCTTGGAGGAAAAGGAGAGGTGGGTGCATTAAGCATTTTATCTGCTTCCTGTAAACTTGCAGCAGCCCACTCAGGAAAACTATTTTTCCTGGAAAACAGGAAGGAATTGAAGTCACACAGATCACTCAGAGTTTGGAGAATGTGATTAATGATTAGATTCTGGTTAGCCGGACTACAGAAGCTATCATCTCTCCCATTTATAAATTCCTCTGCTCTGGAAGATAGGCACCCTCATCTGATATTGTATCTAGGGCATGAAACTCACTCGCTCAAAAATCTTCAGTGATGGAGTCAGGAGGTCCTGGGTTCAGATCTACCCTAATAGATAGATACTTCCTAGCTGTGTGCCCCTGGGAAAGCCACTTAATCCCAGTTTCCCAGCCCTTATTCCTCTTCTGTCTTAGAAACAATACTTAGTATCGATTCTAAGTCAGAAGGTAAGGGTTTAAATAAAAATTCTTCAATGACCCTTGTTTGTAAGCCTAAAATCTTTAGTCTGGTATTTATGACCCTCTGCAATCTGCCCCTGACTTGTCTGCTATCTCCACATGTCTATCCTAAAAACAATCACCAATCCAGATCAACTGGTACATTCACACCATCTCCCAAACATGCCTCCTCCTTAAACTTCACTCTTTTGTTCACTATTTCCTCAGCTTAGGATTTTTTCTCCCTCACCTAAATACTATACATACTTCAAATGTAGCCCCAATGCCCCCTCTTCCTTCAAATTTCCCAGACTACGACAGAGTAAAAGTGATTAGTCTCTTTGAATTCTAATTTTTTTTTTAACCCTTACCTTCTATTATAGAATCATTGTGCCCAGGGACACACAGCTAGGAAGTGTCTGAGTTCAGATTTGAATCCAGGACCTCCCATCTCTAGGCCTGGCTCTCAGTCCACTGAGCCACATCAAGTATCATTTATATATCAATAAATCACATAATTCTTTTTGATACTTTTTCTTTTCTTCTCTGTGTCTTATCTCAATTACACTAAACATTCCTTAAGCACAGAAGTTTGTGCCTCTGCCTGCCACAACTCTAATGCAGGGTTTTGAATTTCATATTCATCATTTTGACTGTCAGAAAACTAGAAAGGCCAGATGGTTTCCATTTTGCTCTACCTGACTTACCGGTAATCCTCCCCCTAAATTTTGGGTTGTCACAGGAGCAGTTTTTAGAGAACTTAATGGCCCTTTCTACAACTTTAAATTTGGGGGTCAGAATGAAATCACAGGGTAGAGCTAGGTAGTGCAGTGGTTAGAGTTGGGTTTAAATCTGGCCTCAGACACTTCTGAGCTGTGTGACTCTGGGGCCATTGCCTAGCCCTTAGTGTCTTCTGCCTTAACACCAAAACTAAGGCAGAAGGTAATCACAGACTTTTCACTTTGGAAGGTATTTCAGAGACCATCTAGTCTAGCTCATACTTGAGCAAGAATCAGCACATACATACATACATACCTGACAAGAGATTGTCTGGTCATCTCGACTTTGCTTGCAGTCACCTCTAGTGAAGGAGACCCACGGCCTCTCAAGGTAGACCATTTCCACTTTGGGATTGTTCAAATTATCAAGAAAGTTTTCCTTCTACCAAAGAGGTTCCCAGAGAGTGCGTGGATTCTTTTTTCAGAACAAGAGACTGGTGAGCTACATAGCAGCAGCTAGTGCATCCAGATTATGAGGGGCCAGGAAGAAAGTGGTCTTTTCTGAAAGAGCCAATAAGGCTCAGCAGGCCGGAGCTCTCTTGTGCTCAGCTGTGCTTTGTGTCTGTAGGATCACAGGTTGGTTCTGGCCAGATCTTCAAGGCCGTCTCATCCAAACCCTGCATTTTGTAGATGAGGAAACTGAGGCTGAAAGGAGTTCCGTAACTTGCTCAGGGTCCCATAGGCTTATAGTAAATGCAAGATTTGAACCCAAATTCTCTGTCTCCAAATCTTGCACCTCTTCTGTGTAGAACTGTGTGCTGGCTGCTGGAGAAGAGAACTAGGGAAAGGAGAAGCTGGTTTTCATTGAAAGAGGGTTCAAAGCTGCTGGGGGGAAATGAGCTCCTGCCTAAGGAGACTTACAGTCCATTAGGAGAGAGAGAAATTCCAAAGAGTATATGCACTGAAAACAGAAAGGCAAGCACAAATTCTAAAGCTAGAAGTAGTCCTCCATGTTGATAGGGTATTGGTAAGTGCCAGGAAAATGGATCTGGTGAGTGAACCGAGCTGTCCTTAGAGCCGCCTGTGACAAATCGGTGGCCCTTACAGGACCTTTTCCTTTGAACTAGGGTTATACATCCTTCTGGAATGACTGCATTTCATCTGGGCTCCGAGGAGGCATCCTGATAGAATTGGCCATGCGAGGTCGGATCCACCTGGAGCCCCCCACCATACGGAAGAAGAGACTACTGGACCGCAAGGTAACCCATGACCTACTTTACACCACATGTGTTGTCTGTGTTAGAGGAGAAAAACTGGGTGCAGGGGAACCTTCTGAGGCACTCATCTCCCACCTCCAGCAAGTGAAAGAATCAGGCTCGAGATGAACTGCTTCCCAGCTGCCCTCCGGCTTCTTTCTTTCCTCCCTGCTAACCTCGATGAACATAAAAATGATGCCCACTGCTTGTAACTGTGTCCTCACAGATTCACCCCTTACCCTCCTTTAGTCGGGCTGCCCTGCTTCATGCCACAGTTTCCTGTGTCACCGATATGGGTCACCGGTGATTACCAAATTCAGTGACCTTTTCTCCGCTCTAAAGCCAAATTTTTCATCCTCTTCCCAGACTGGCTCCCTTTTCTTATTTCTTTGGATCAGTCTCTCATTCACATAGTCTCCAACTCTCCCTCCTGTCCCCTGCCTCCCTCAGATCCTTCAATCTTTCCTTTTTATATTGTCTCACAAGACTTCATGTTGTATTGTTTAATGTCTTGTGAGTTTGTGTCATGTCTCTTTGCTCAGTTGTAAACTCCTACGGGTGGAGAACAGGTATTAATTAGTTCTCTTTTTATATCCTCTAGCATTGATATAGTATAAATATAATAATTTTATTAAGAGTTATTTGTTGGACTTTTTCTAAAACCCTTACCTTCCATCTTAGAATCAAGACCGTGCATTGGTTCCAAGGCAGAAGCATATTAAATCCAGGCCCTGTTCCTTTCCTCTTCTTCCCTAAAAGGTGCTGCTAAAGTCGGATAGTCCAACTGGTGATGTCTTACTGGATGAAACCCTCAAGCACATCAAAGCCACAGAACCGGCAGAAACTGTTCAGACATGGATAGAACTACTCACTGGTAAAAGAATTCAAAATTCAATATTCATCTTTTTTTACATTAGAGGCCAAGCCATAGTCCTGTCTCCTTCCCAGGAAAAGAGAAGAGAAATTCGTGTTACTAGGAAAGAATAAGGATCTGACTTTGAGTGTGTAAAATTAATAAAAATTATAACAAAATAATAATAGCATCTACTGGGTGCCGGGTAGAGTGCCAAGTTCTTTGCAAGTATTTTCTCATTTGATCCTCACAACAACCCTAGGAGGTAAATAATATAAATAAATATTATTATATATATTAACTATAGTAATAAATAAATAATATTATTCTTATTTTACAGGTGAGAAAACTGAGGTTAAGGGTCTTGCCCAGGGTCATCCAGGAAAGGCTCTGAGTCTGAGGACAGATTTGAACCCAAGTCTTACTATCCACTGCACTACCTAACTGCCTAATGGCAGAGATGTAAGCACCTTCTGATGGTGGCCCTCCTCCTCTCCCTTCTCCGAGTGGTCTTGGTGCCCTCTTGAGGCTTCTCAAGTCTTTGAAGCAGTTTGGATAGCAGGGTGATGGCCGCAAGGGAGAGGGGGGCATGTGGTTTATGGTGTGACCAGGGTCTTACTACTAGGGCAGCTAAGTAACACAGTGGATAGAGAGTCGGGCCCAGAGTCAGGAGGTCCAGCTGTGTGACCCTGGCCAAGTCACTTTACCCCAACTGTAGAGCCCTTACTGCTCTTCTTAGAATTCAGTGTAAGACAGAAGATAAGGGTTGGGGGGGGGGGTGTTTATTTTTTTTAAGTCATAGTACTCTTTTAGGAAATGGCAATTCCCCAAATGGAAGCACTTTAACTCCAACCTCAGAAAAGGGCATGTTGCCTGCCCATCTGCAGGGAAGATCTAAAAATCAGGAAAGCCTGGGGGACTTTGGTGGGGGTGACAAAGAAAAACAACCCGATAACTACGTGAGGGGCCCCTGGGGGTGTTCCCTAGGTGGGGCTGGGAGCTAGTGAAAGGACAGACAGAAGAGTGTGGCCACCCTGCTGGTGGCTTAGGACAAGCGTTAATCTGAGTGCTGCATATGAATGATAAACCGGAAGGATTTCTTTCCTTTCTTGAGAAGAGGGGGGGTGCATAAAGCTGGAGCTCAGAACTTGCTCGAGAGACCCCAGGGCCTGGGGACTATGGGCCATAGTCTTTGTTGGGTCTCCCTCCATGGCAGCTCCAGGAGCCACGAGAATATTCCTTCTCACCCTGTAAAATCCTGGGAAGCCCTTTCTGAGCGTAGACAGGCACGTCTCCTGGGACCCGTAAATCACAGACCTCAGGGTCAAAGCTGCGCCTTCCGAAACCCAGAGACAGATGAGGAAGTGGCTGGTTTATATAGGACACAAATTTCCCCCTCTAAAGGGGTGGCCGGGATGGGGGGTGCATCAGCTGCATATTTCTTCCTCCTTCTGGAAGATTTCTTTCGTATAGAAGGAGATGATGTAGCCTTTGGCCTCTCTGATGATATAAAAAACATCCCCGGTTCCTCTGGAGCTGAGATGCCATAAATCTCCCACCCTTGGAGCTTCTGGACATGTGCCAAGATGCTGAAGGCATGCACACCACTTGCCTTGGCGAGGAGATCTCTTCAAGGCATTTCAGAGGATTTTCCTCGTTTTCTTCACCATGATTATTGATTCTCATACACAGTTATTCAGTTAATAATTGGGACTATTCCTTAAAATTTATCACTGAAATACAGATGAATCAGATTATATATAGTGAATATCCAGTTCTTCAGAGGCATAGAACAATGAATATGAACTGAAGTCTCATTAAATTATCCTCTATGATTCCTGCTGCCTCTGTCTGGGACACCACTGGCCATTCCATCTCTTCCTACCACGGAGGGAGGGTCAAGGACAGGCAGCGCCCTTCTCCGCTGTCCCTACTGGGTCCTTGTGAGGCTGAGGTGAAGCCCCTCCCCCTTTTATTTCATTTTATATTTTTCCATGGTTACATAATTCATTTTCTCTTCCTCCCCTAATCCCCCTTTTTGATGGGGTTTTTCAGCTCCTTTATCCTTCCTCTCCTGCTCCCTGCACTAAGCCCAACTCTGTGGACTGTCTCAGTGTTTGGAAAAGTCTCAAGAAGGTGCCAGAAAGATGGGAGGGGGCCACAAGCTCATGGTTGATTCTCTCAGTCACTGCAAAGCCTTTGTTCTTAATACTTACCGACTAGGATTCCTAGAGTCTTCTCCGCCGTCCACGGGAGAGGGTCACCCCCAGAGTGTCCAATAAAGCTGTGTGCTCAAGGGAGGTCTTCACAAAATTTGTCTGAGAGCCTTAGAATTGAACGTGTGCTCCTAGAAGTCAGAGAATTAATCTGTTTGTTTGTTTGTTTGCTTGTATGGTATCTGTTCACCCATCATCACAGGTGAAACGTGGAATCCCTTCAAGCTGCAGTACCAGCTAAGGAATGTGCGAGAGCGGATTGCCAAAAACCTGGTGGAGAAGGGCATCCTCACCACTGAGAAGCAGAACTTCCTGCTGTTCGACATGACCACCCACCCTGTGACCAACACTACAGAGAAGCAGCGACTGGTCCGGAAGCTTCAGGAGAGTGTTCTGGAACGGTGGGTGAATGACCCCCAGCGCATGGACCGCAGAACCCTGGCGCTCCTGGTGCTGGCCCACTCCTCAGACGTGCTAGAAAGCGTCTTCTCCACGCTGGCAGATGACAGGTACGACATAGCCATGAATCGAGCCAAGGACCTGGTGGAGCTCGACCCCGAAGTGGAAGGAACAAAGCACAGTGCCACAGAGATGATCTGGGCCGTGCTGGCTGCCTTCAATAAATCCTAGAGCCGGCAGGCGGGTTCTTCCTTTCCCCTGCTGCTGATGACCACCAGAGACTACACCGATCTGTTCATGTGATGAGGTGTTTGTTTGGGAGCTGGTTGATTATCATCTTTTTTTTTCCTTCTCTTGGACCAAATTCTTGGTGAGTAAGGGAACAACCTCAGGGCATCGCCAGAGGCCTTGACATGATAAATGAAGACTTGCCACTTTTCCCAACATTTCTTACCCAGGAGAAGGGATTCAGCACCCTACTCTCCTTTTGTAGCTTGCTCCTGTGTCTTGGACAACTATAGCCAGTCAGATGGGGCTCAAACGCTTCAGTCTCGGAGGGTCAGGCAGAATGATAGAGCAAGCTCTTCATTTTTCTAAAACCTTTGTCCCATCTTAAATACATAGCTCACTCAAGTCCTTTGTCTCCTGGACTCTGTCAGCATTCTGTAGTTTATTATAAAGTAGCATCCTACTTGGGTGAAGGGCAGAAATCAAAACCAGTTTTTGAAGCATTTGAAATGTGGTATTTGTGTATCCCTGTTATGCCAATGTTTTTCCCCATCTTTCCATTTTCAGCTTAAAGCATGTCTAAAACCTGCCAACCTGGTCATTAATATTTAGAGATGAGAGATAAATTTTCAGACTCCCTCTTGTTCTACTTCACTCATCCCCAGGTCAGAAACCAATTTAAAATTTTATCTCCTAACTACCTCCTCTATGTATTGCAGGATTGGAAGTTGTGAGAGGGAAGAAATGAAAATTCCTATCCCTTGCCACAAGGTGTTTCTGGTTTTCTTCTTCCCTCTGTGTCTGCCAGTGCTTTTCATATATTTATTTTGGCTTCAACTGACAAAGCTAGAAGTGAAATTGCTTTTGGAACACAGTCTCCCGAGTTCTGAGAAATTGCAGGCATTGGGTCAGGGATGGCAAGCCTATGGCATGCATGCCAGAGATGGCACACAGTATATATCTGTGGGTGTCAGCCCCCCACCCCCACCCCGAGCTCTTTACTAGAAAGGCAGAAGGAGTTGGGCTGAGGACAATCCTCACAACACCCATTCCTCTGCTCAGCAGCCCAATGGGAGTACTTCCTCCCTCCCCTGTCTGGGATGAGGGTGGGGCAGGGTGTGCCTGGCATGCTATCTCTAAAAGGGTCGCCATCACTTCTAGGTCTTCATTGACACTATTAGGCTTCTTGACCCAGAAAGGGAGAGTCATTAGACTCCATGTTATTGTCCAGGTTGTGGGTTAACCTTATGGCTAACCTCCTCTGGGTCACTTCAAACCTCAACTGAATTTCTAACAAACATTTTCTGTTTTCAACTCTATAAAAGAGGCAGGAAGAACCTATAGTAAGGGCTTCTCATGGGGATTCTGGCTGATGAAAGGAGATTTGGTATTAGAAATGCATCTCCTAGGAATGAATTTAGCCAATGTTAAAAATCCACCCATCCCCACACACACTGATAAGCACTCTCCCCCCCAACCCCCCCAAGACTAGACCATACAGTCTGTGAGTAGCCAGACCTCCCAGTTGTTCTGGAGCAAACTTCTTCAAGGCTCGTTCTCCTGCTTCTTCCTGCTCCACAGTCTGGCTGTGGCAACCACAAATATTACCAAATGAACTCATCTTAGTTTTCCCTTTATGGCTTTAAATGGCTGAAGGCAGATTGTGATAATGGTGAAACTAGGCAGAACTCCAAATTTGCTTTTTTTGAGACAGAAGGCCATGTCCCTGGAAACCCAACCTGGCTTTGCTTTTCTTTGTCATTTGAATGATTCATATGCATGAAAACCAGATTGCTAGAGGTCAAGTTGAGTTTGGTTCTAGTTAGTCGTTATTTTTGATACTTCTCTCAAAAAGATGGGAGAGGCCAAGTGTAAGTCTCCGTTGTGTACACTGCCAGTCAGCTTCCCTTTCCCTGCCTATGGCCATCACCTTTGTTCAATAAAGTTTGTATTCTTGGCTCTCTTGTCTCTCTGGGTACAATTTTGCAGTGTCTGGAGCTCGCACTGGAAATGGGATCTTTTATGTACAAGTCCAGAAATGCCTGCCCCTCCTATTTACTTCAGTTTATCAGTCCATATTGTTGGATTGGGTGCTTCCGCATTTCAGGAATCCGAGACTGGCTGCTTCCTCAACCAAGTCTTCTGATACCTTCCTTGCTCTCACTGAAGAGAGAAATCTCCTGATCACCAGCCCTTTGTGAGGAGTCAGTCCTAACCCAGCCAGGCTGCTTCTTGAAAGACAAGTACTCAAAGCTTTTCCGGTTTGGCAGGACCTAGCACATCTTTGTTCTGTTCAAGACCCAGAGTCACCACCAGGCATTGCAATGAATGTGGCTTCATTATATGGGGAAAATTTGAGGTATGTTAAATTTTAGAACTGTAATGTGTCTATAGGCTTAGCGCTCCTATTCAGACACAGTACGGCTTCCAGCCAAACAGCTGCTGATGCAGACCTTCACTGAAGGAATCTTTATGTTAGTATTTAACAAAAAGATCAAGAACAAAATAAGAACAGTATCATTATGGAAACTAGTAGGATTATTTTCATCCTAATCACTAATATTGGAATTAACCTTAGTACTTTAATTTTATTTATTAGGAAACTCAGTCTCATACTTAAACCCAGTAGACATTCCTAATAATACTTGGAAAGATAATCATTATAATTAATGATTATCCTTGTAACTAGCTTATTTTTCTTCCCTTATTTATTCTCAATGTCTATGGCAGAAAATAACCAATAGAAATTTTGTGAATT
This sequence comes from Monodelphis domestica, assembly GCF_027887165.1. Classification (NCBI taxonomy): domain Eukaryota; kingdom Metazoa; phylum Chordata; class Mammalia; order Didelphimorphia; family Didelphidae; genus Monodelphis; species Monodelphis domestica. The sequence goes on along the minus strand of NC_077228.1, from coordinate 496,039,509 downwards.
AGGATCCTCTTTATATTTATGTGGTCATCTGTTATTTAGTCATTTGTTTAAACAAAGTTCTTTTCTTGCGAGGTCATCTGACACCATCCATAAGTGATAACATATTTTATAAGTATTTGAATTTTAAATATCTTAAATTCCTAGAAAGGACCTTGATAGTTATCATCAATGCAAAGTCTTCAACTTTTAACAATGAAATTATATATATGTTTCTAATGAACAAATCTGTTCTTCCCCTCTGTAGATATCACCTGATTGTGGCCACCTTTTTCTCTCCCTTTCCCCCTACTATGATATATACATTGTGAAAGGGAATTTTTTATTCCCTTTGTCTATCTCCAGCTACCTGTAGCCCTAGCTGTAAGTTCATTGCTCTGCCCATACAGTTGGAATTAACCCTGTCTCTAGAGGAAACCACTGAGCAGATACTGTAGCAAAGCTTGCTGCCTTAGAAGGACCTAAATTAATTTTAACTTTGGCAACTAATAACTCAAATTTATCCTTTTCTTATAATGAACAGGAAGTGAAAAATGGAAGCAAAAGTTTAAAGCAAAACAGATCAATGGAGTATGGGTGTCATCTGAAGGAAAACCCCTATTCCCTAGAAGTTTTTATCACTAAATATGCTTATCCATTCACAAAAACGGTCACTTTGGTACCCAGGGAATTGTAGACTTTGTTAAAAGAGTATGAATAGCCCCTGGTATAACTACCACAGCCTCTAAAGTATGTGCAGCCTGCCCCACCTGTCAGGCCTTAAACCAACATGCCTTTCATGGCAAAGCTTTTGGTGGGCGTCCTCTGGCTTAAACACTTTTTGAGCATGTACACATTGACTTTATTATGATGCCAAAGGCTGGTTGTTATAAATTTTGTCTAGTCATAGTGGATTAGCTGACCAGATGGCCAGATGCATTTCCTAGCTCTGAGCAACAGCGGCTTTTGTTGCCAAGGTGCCTTTAAAAGAGGCGATTCCTTGCTTTGACCTGCCAGCACATATTGATTCAGACAGAGGAATTCATTTTACTGACTCTGTTTTGACTCAGATTCATTCTTAAGGATCACTCCCAAATTCCCTGTATCATATCATGCCCAGAACTCAGGTCAAGTTGAGAGAATGAATAGAGATCTTAAAACTATAATTGGAGGGAGGGGGTGGGGGGTGGGGAAAGGTGATCTTTGTTTCTAATGAATAATGTTTGAAAATGACCAAATAAAATAATGTTTAAAAAATTTTTAATTGGAAAATTTTGCACTGAGACTCACATAAAATAGCCCGAAGTTCTCCTTCAAGCTCTATTTTATCTTTAAAGCAGGTTCAGGGGAGACCTACACATCTCACCATTTGAGATACTTTTTAGGCATCCCCATACCATATACGCTAAGCCTTTTTCTCCTGCATACACATTATTACCGGGGTGGGGGGGGGCACTTCTATTGCTTCCTATATACAGGACTTACAGATCAAATTGCAAGAACTCCATAAATCCAGAGCTGTGTAGTACAAGCAGGACCTATAGACTTCTCACTTCACAACCTACACCCAGGAGACAAGGTGTATATAAAGAACTTCCAGCACACTGGGGGAACTCAGCCTGCCTGGGAAGGTCTGTTCCATTCCCAACAGCTATCAAAATTGGAGAAAAGAACTCTTGTATTCATTGCTCACAAATAAAATGGGCACCTTCTGTTGACACTGATTGACTGTATCCTGTAATGCAATTGTTTTTTATTTTTACTCCTATAATTGGACCAGAGATAATACCATTACAAAAGTTCATAGACAAGTCGGACACTGTTTTGGCTGACATATTATCATGAAATGTGAACTATGAATTTTTATTTATTTTTATTTTATTGTTTTTCTTTTTATTTGCAATAGGATAAGTTTAAAATATCCATTAGACTTAATATCTATGCATACCCAAAAGCTTTAGACTATGGAAACCAGCCATTGATTATTAATGGAACTATTATTAATAATTGTGTCTAATTTCAGAAAGAAGGGATCACAAAAAAGATGCTGTACAGTGCCAAGAAGCACAGGGTCAAAGAGACCAACTAATCCCAGTGGAATTGATGAGAATCTACGCCAAGACAGAGGACTTGTTTTGAGGTTCGAGGAAGCAGCTGTTTGACAATGTCAGACGCAGGATTTCCCCGTGCCAGATTTCTGAAAAGTACCTTAGTTTGGCTGCCATTTTGGCTCCCCTATCCCTGAGATCGGAGGCAAAATCAGACCAAGGAAACATTTTCCCATTAACTTCAAAATCTAGTCCTTTTTTTCTCTCTAATAGTATGGCAATTTTCTATAGTCCTAGCTGCCGATGAGTAAGTGCTATATTGTTATAATTGTCCTACAGGCTGTTGGGACATAAATCCCTTTAATTGCGCCCTGATTCAAGGAGCTGTTATGGGCTTATTCTTGCTTACTCAAGAGTTTTTATATGCAATTTGATTTTGATAATTTTTTCCCAAAAATTTAATTTTTTTCTTCTATTTGTTTTTTTTTTTTAATGTTTTTGGTTTTTCTTTTGAGAATTGATTCATATACCCCATAACTCAGGCATGCATCCTGGGTTGATCCAGGTATTGGTCAACATCTTCCTCAGGGGGGGAAATTATATAATTTTCATAAAATCTAAGATTAAAAAAACTTTTTTGAGAGAAATTTCAGGAAAAGAAGCTCAATAACTCCAAATCAAGAAAGTGAACTCTTTTAAAGAAGGCACCATAAAGTTCCTGATTGATTAACTTAAAATAGACAAAGGGAATTAAAAAATTCCCTTTTACAACATGACTTCTAAGAGTGAATATTTCCCTTTAGAGGAAAAAAAAATCACATAAACCCACCTTTTAATGTTGACCCATAGTTTATTCAATTTCCTTTTGGTAGAGTCTTGTGTCTTTCTGATTGTCTTATTTGTGTAGCTTTGTATGTGAATATCCCACACTTTTAATATGGTTGGATTCTTCCCCCCAAGGGCCTTCCTTTTTCCCTAAGTAGGTCCCCGATTGCCCAAGCAGTTTGGAAGGAAACAAAACTGGCTGCTTCTTCTTTGAAGAAGGACTGGTGAGTGGGGTGGAGAGAGGAGGAACTATCTCTCCTAGAAATGAATAAAGATCCCAGTAAGATACATAGGGATCCAAACCTAACAAAGAGCCTCCTCCTATGAGGAAGGAAACCTTCTTGTCAAGATCCAATACACCTATTAGTTTTATTTTTTTATACCATATTAATTTAATGGGAGGGGAATTCAAATTGAATAAATCAAGTGCCTTTCAGAATTGTTTTCCACATTCTTTTCTACATACAAACAATAAATCTGTTTTATTTCTTAATCCATCTAAAATGAATTGTTAAGCATTTTTTTCCTATATCTGAATGTTTTCCTATATCTGAAAGTAAGCAAATACTTCATTAAGTACTGTGCTAGATGCCAAGGATTTAAAAATGAAGCAGTTCCTGCCCTCCAGAAGTTTGTTCTCAGTTAGGATTATTGGGGACATATACAGTAAGTCTCTGCATGAATAAGTATGATACAAGGAAAATTGAGGAGGAAAAGAATGCTGACAACAGAGAACCAGATAAGCCTTCATGGAAGAGGTTTCACACCTGAACCTGATGGAAGACCAAGTTCCCAAAAGGCTGATACGAGGCAGCAGTACATTTTAAAAATAGCTAGTAGTTCAATTTGACTAGAACATCATGTTTGAACAGAAGAACAGAATGAAATAAAACTGGAAATGTAGGTGGGAGCCAGATTGTGGAAGGCTTTAAATGCCAAGCTAAGGAGTTTTTAAAGCTAATGTGCCCCAGAATATTTCAGGGTTCCCTGCCTATTCCCCACCTCTGGAAATGGAAATAAATCTTTTTTCTAAACTGTGCCTGACTGTTTGGTTCTTGGTTTCAGACTCTAGACACTAGTCTTAAAACTTCTTTTCATAACCCAAGTTAAATAGTGTCTATGTCCACTCTAGGATGGGATTGGTGAGAAAAAGAACATGGATTAAGATTGAAGAGTGAGAGAGCTTTTTCCCAGGTAAAGAAACAAGCAAGGACTCTTGGATTCAATTCAATATTAAGTTCCCTACTATGTGCAAGGCACTGGGCTTAAATATTAGCGATACAGAAATGGGAAAATTTCTGAATAGATTCTTAATAAGCTTATGTATATGTGAGAGACTGAGCACAAATCTTCACAATCATCTGATAAATTTTTATGTATGTTTGTGCTACGAACAGCTTAGATAAGTAAAAGGGAACTACTGATTCCACAGATGTTACTCTGATTCATTTAAACAGGCCTGGAATTTAGCCTTTCCACCTAATTAAATTCAGATAACAGTTCATTTCTGCAGACACATTAATAGGCTGATAACAATCTTAGTTTGTGTAATAATACTCATCTTAATTTATACCAGAAATTACTTTATAAAATATAACCAATATCTTTTCCAGAGCAAACTACCTTTTTAACATAACCCATTTTTTCTTTTTCTTTTTTTCTTTATTCCTTTTTGTTAAATTTTGACTTTTTACATCATACAAAACTTCAAGGTCCTTACAATTAAATCCCCCACAATGTACAATTCCTCCAGTGAAGCAAAATCTCCAAACTGTGACTGTGACCGATGTAATCAGCCCTGTGTATTGGTTCCAAGGCAAAAGAGCAATACAGGCTAGGCAATGGGGGTTCAGTGACTTGCCCAGGGTCACATAGCTAGGAACTGAGGTCAAATTTGAACTCAGAACCTCCCTTCCCTAGTCATCCGATGGTTTTCATAATTGTGTATGTTGATTATTCTTTTGGATCAGCTTTGTTCCCTCTGCTGTACTTCATATAGGTCTTACCTCTGTGCTTTGAACACTTGATATTCTTCATTCCCCATGATTCAGTAGTATGACATTACATTCACAGACCACATTGTATCTGTTGGTTATTTTGGCCATTCCCCAATGATTGGGCAAACAGTTTTGCTATTTTCATACAGATAGGGTTTTCCTTTTCAATAAACTCCATGAGGTATAAACCCAATCAATTGCTGGCCAGTACAGCGGAAGCCCTTTAGGACAAGGGATAATTGCAGCTTTTGGTCACATCAACTGTAGGCTTTGCTTAAAGTGTCACCTAATAAATGTTTGAATTGTTTTGTTGAATCGAATAAAGTTGTATAACTTCTCGTGTTATTCCTTATTGTTTTCCAAAACAGGCAGACCAATTCACAGTTCTACCAGCAGTCAGTTCCTATGTCTATCTTCTTTAATGCCTTTTGAATTTTTTCATACTTTTACCATTTTTGCCAGATTTTGAGTATGAAATGGTACCTCGGAATTTTCAAGATTGGCATGGACAGAAAACTTTTAACAAGGTATTCAAACTGTCATAAAATGTCAACACTTAGAAGGCACTTCAACATCACCCCTCGGACAGTTGAAGAAACTTTTGGCCCAAAGACATTATTGCTCAAAGTCACATAGTTTAGTTTGATTTCCCATTATTCATAAACCTCAATTTTAGCCAAAGGTTTCCATCTCCTTTCCCTAAATCAAATTTGCCACTCACATTCCTGGCTTGAGTTTATCCTCCTTTCTTTTCCTTTCTCCATTCTTTGGTAGATGTATACCAGCGAGGAACAAAATGAGCAAATCTAGAATGACCAGATCCTGGATAATTGAGAAAAGAGTTGATCCTAAACTCACACAGTTTGGAGATTTTGCTTCACTGGAGGAATTATACATTGTGGGGGACTTAATTGTGAGGACCTTGAAGTTCTGTGTGATGTAAAAAGCCAAAATTTAACAAAAAAGAATAAAAGAAAAAATTGGTTATGTTAAAAAGGTAGTTAGCTCTGGAAAAGATATTAGTTATATTTTAGAAAGTAATTTCTGGTATAAATTAAGAGAAGGAAATAAATTTGATTTAGGTCCCTCCCATTCCCATGTGCTTTTTGTTTTCCCCTTTAGGGTGCTTTTCCATCCCAACGTACTCCCTATTCTCTTATTACTTGCCTAACCCTGGCACTTGACTTTCCAATAGAAGCTCCATGGGACATCTTGTTGTCATAATGTAATTCTCCATAAATCTCCAGCCTTACATAAATGAAGTCAACATTTACCCCTTTGGTATGACTTTTAGGGAAAGAGACTCTTGTCTTTTAAAACCTCTCACTCTTAGAGGTGTATTTTTTCCAAACTCACTAATACGTATAATATTCAGAAGACCTTCCAGAGCACTCCCACTTGGCTTTGTTTTCTTCCCTAAATCAGTTGGCCAGCAGGGATGTTTAAGGAGAAAAAAAAGTAAGGAAAAAGGTAAGAAATGTGCCATAGAAGCTTCTAGTGGCACATCCCATCCTCCCAAATGTCTGGATAACTAGCTAGTCTGATTAATGCAAGGTGAAGCTTCAGCAGCGTCTTAATGGTTCTTCTCCCAGATGGCTGTTTGCATTTTAATGTTTTAATCCAAAAGAGGTTAGAGGAATCCGGGTTTGAAGCAGAGCCCTTGGGCAGCTCTCTTAAGGCCAGCTAAGACCGAGTTTTAGTGCTTAGACATGGAAAGGAGCCAATTAGCAGGAGTGGCTTCTGTCTGGTATGCTCAGCCTAGCCATTAGAGGGCATTGGTGACTTGTGTCAGGTATGGAGTCCGCCGTCATCCCACAACTTAGCTTTTTATGTCCAACCCACTATAAAAGGATGGCTAGAAGCTGGAAACGTTTACAATGTTCCTGTCCAATGTAGGGAAGAACTGTGCTAGAAAAGAGTATAAATATTATCGGAGAATGCGTATGCTTGAAAAATAAGACGGGCGAGTTAAGGGATGAGTCTTCTGCTGCTATTTCTCTACAATATCGAGAACATTTTAAGTTGCAAAAAGATAATTTGATGTCAGGAAAAACTTCCTAGTGATTAAAGTTATCCAAAAATGTAATGGACTTTCTGGAGAGATTGCCTCTTTGCAACATCCATCCATCCATCTACCCTCGAGGATCAAACAGAACAAATATATATGTATATATATATATATTTTAAACCGTTACCTTCCGTCTTAGAGTCAATACTAAGTATGGGTTCCAAGGCAGAAGAATGTGAAGAGTTAAGGCAATGGGGGTTAAGTGACTTGCTCAGGGTCACACAGATAGAAAGTGTCTAAAGCCGAATTTGAACCCCCATCTCTAGGCGTGGTGCAGCTGCTCCCAAACCGAACAAATCTAATCCTTCCACTTGACAGCCCTTCAGATATTGGAACACAACTACGATGACAGATGCTCAAGAATGAAAATCTGAAGACACAAAGGGAAACAGTTATAATCAGGAAGGGGAAAAGTGGCCCTTTGTCTGAAGAAACTAACACGGATGTACAAGAACTCAGTAGTCAATTTAGATTGTTAAAAACAAATGTACAATGGGAGGGAGTTGGGAGGAGGGGAGGGAAAGAACATAATTTTTATAATCCTGGAAAAATACTCTAAATTAAATAATTTTTTTTAAAAAAGGTCAGTCTTGATCCCCATTTTTAGAATTTGGTCTGCCTCAAAATCTAGTTAGACCATCAATTCTAATAAATCTTTTCCATAAAGAAAAAAAACAACAACAAATGTATATAATGAAATGGAGGCAAAGCCAGGTCAAAGAAGATGGATAGAAGACCTTGGCATGATCTGGTGAAAATCCTACGCTAATCTTCAGCCAGTTTCTTCAACTGATCCTCATAGAGGGTGGACTCCAATCCCCTTACCATTCTAGCTGCCCTCCTCTGGATATTCAAAGTCCTTCTTAATCAGTGGCATCCAGAACAGAACAATTCTCCAGATGAAGTCTGACAGAAGAGTACAGTGGGATTAGCAGCACCCTGTTCCTGGAAACTATGCCTTTCTTAATGCAACCCAAGATGGCATGAGCTTTTTTGGCTGCCACCTCATTGCTGACTCACATTGAGTTTGCAGTCTCTTAAAACCTCGGGTCTTTTTCGGAATCACTGTTGTATAAACATGCCTCTCCCATCTTGTACGTATGAACTTGATTTTTGTACGCAAGTCATAAGACTCTTCACATTTATCCCTATTGAATTTCATTTTATTAAATTAAGACCAATCAAGCTTGTCTTCAGGTTTTTTTTTAATCCTGATTCTGGCAATCCACTGTTTTAGCTCTCTCTCCCAACTTTCTGTCATCCTCAAACGTGATGAGCATGCCATCTGTGCCTTTATTCGAGTTACTGATAATTATGTCAGTGCAGAGCCAAGCACTCGCCCCTGAAGTTCTCCAGACTTTATGCTACATTAACTTTGAACTAGCTACTCTTTGAGCCTATCCAGCCACATCTGAATTCATCTAACTGTATTTCACCTTGTCTACATCTCTGTCTTCTCCACAATCATAGTATAAGATGCTTGTTCACAACTCTGCTAAAATCTGGATGTAGAAAGCATATGTATAAAATAGTCTCCTTATCTACCAGTTTAATGACTTTTTAAAAAATGAGTTTTGCCTGGCACAAATTGTTAATGAAACCCTGCCGGCTCTTTAGAATTACCACTTCCTTTTCTAGATGCTTGTCAACCATCTCTTTAATGACCCATTCTATAATTTTTTCCAGGAATCACAGCCAAGATGAATGATATATAACACACAAACTGTTCTCTTCCCTTTTTGGAAAATGTGAACATTTGCCCTTCTCTAGTCATGGGTGCCTCTCCTATTTTCTGTGATCTTTTAAATGTAGTTCAGTTGATCTGCATGACTTGAATTCCTCAAAGGAAACCATCTCTTCCTATACTAGCCCCTTACTTTATCCTGAGGACCAATTCCTTGTTAGCTATTTTTGTTCTTTTATTTCCAGGGCAAAGGTTATTCTCCTTGGCAAAGATGACAGCAAAATAAGAATTGAGCAGGTAGGTGACTCAGTGGATAGAGAACTAGGTCTGAAAACAGATCATCCTGGGTTCAACTTGGCCTAAGACACTTCTTAACTGTGTGACCCTGGGCAAGTCACTTAACCCCAGTTTCCTAGCCCTTACCACTCTTCTGCCTTAGAACTAATAGGCAGTATCTCTTCTAAGACAGAAGGTAAAGGCTTTAAAGAAAAAAGAATTGAGCATCTTTCTTGCCTCTGTTGTCAGTAATTATTCTATCCATCTCAAAGGGCCCCAATTTTAAAAAAATAATCCTTTTTCAATAATAATAATCACAGCATTTATGTAGAACTTTGTAGCTTGCAAAGTGTTTTACAGGTACCTCATTTTATTCTCATGGCAACCCCAGAAGATGAAGAAACTTGGGCAGGGAAAGGTTAATTGATTGACTTGTCAACTACAAAGTGTCTGGGTTTGGATTTGAATTCAGATCTTCCTGACTCTATTCACTTTATTCACTGTACCACCTACCAACTTCCCAGTAAGCCTTTCAAAAGACTCATCACTCAGCTTTACTTTCCAGTTTAAACTCATTCCAAACTTTTGGATCTCTGACATTTTCACAGGATCATGCCAAGGATTTTAATCCCTTCTCTATTAACTGGTTTTGTCTCCATGTTCTATAATTTGTTTTTAAAATATAAGTTGATAGATAATGAGTTTCTGTGCATTCACATTAGTCCCTGTTTTTCTTCCTCAGTGTAACTTTCCCTTTGTGTCTTCAGATTTTCATTCTTGAGCATTTATCATCTTTATCATTATCATTATCTTGGGCTAACTTCCCAAGTAGAATTTTTGTACATAAGATTCTATATATCTGTTCTCTGAAATTTTTGGAATCAGCTTAAGGTGTGTGTCAATCCACACCTGGATTTTCTTTCCCCTCTCACAAATTAACAGTTTATGTTGTCCCTTTTCTGGAGGATTCATTTAATTTCTACGTCAGCAACTAGTTCTTTCCTGTTAGTAAAAAATCAGATCCAGAATAAAATTTGCCCTTGTTAGTTTCATCTTTTGAAGAGTGAAATTATCTTTTAAGGCAAGTAAAAAAAAAAATTAGCTGTTCTGCCTGCAGCAGAGAGAGATCCAGTAGATGTCTGGATAACTGAAGTTTCCCATCACTAATACTATTCTGCCTCTGCTAGGTTTTTTATCAGTTTCCCACGCTCTAGATCCATTTCTTCTTTCTGGCCAGATGGCCTGTAGTCCACTCCAATAACAAGATCACTTTTGTTTCTCATATCGACTTTCACTCAAATACTTTCTCTAATGCTTTTCTCCCTTCAGTTGAGTCATCTCAGGGAGGTTGTGACTTGCCAGAAGTGACAAACCTAGTGGTAAATCCAGGAATTGCACCCGGGTCCCCTGTATCAAAATCCAACAACTTTGCCATTGTATCATGATGCCTTCCTTCCCTGTTTTATAGTCCCAGGAGCGGAGCGGGGACTTTCGAGGGTAGAAGTTTACAATGGGGCCCCAGACCAAAGAGGAGCCAGTAGGGCTGTCCCTCTGAATCTACAGAGCTTCTGAGTGACTGTGTCCATCAGCAGAGGACTGACTCTCAATAAAGAGCCTAAGGGGTCAGGAAATTGCAAAGCTCAGACCGGGCGGACAATGAGCAGATCTCACCCAAGATCACACAATGTTTGGTAGCAATGAAAGCAGCTGAAAGATTTAAAAGTCAAGCTCAGGGCAGGTATTCCTGCCTAGAGATTCACCAAGCCTAGCATTAACATAAAATCTAAAGCCAAGAAGTATGGTAGAAGGATAAACTAGTACCAAAAACAAACAAAAAACTGTAAAGAGCTATTATGGCAGGAGGGAAGCTCAAGGCAAACCAAGAAGAAGAGAATGCCTCAAAAACATTTATAAAGCCTCAAATTAGAAATGTAGCTTGTATCCAAGCCCAAGAATAATTCCTAGAAAAGTTAAAAGTAGGAGTTTAAAAAAAGCTACAGAAGAAAGAGAATTGGAATAAGAGGTACAAAACTTTATCCAAGAAAATAACTCCTTTAAAATTAGAATTTTTTCTTTTTAATTTTAATATTATTTATTTCCTAGTTGCATGTAGAAACAATTTTTTGACAATTGTTTTCTGATATTTTAGGATTCATTTTTCCCTTTCCTTTCCCATACCCCTCCCCAAGGTGGTAAAATAGTCTGATATTGGTTATACCAGTGCTTTCATGCAATTCCTGAAAAGTAGAATTAACCAATTAGAAGCTAATAACTCTATGAGACATCCAGAAATATTAAAAATAAAGTTAAGACTAGAAATGTAGAAGAAAATATGAAATATCTCAAAGCAAAACAACTATTTAGAAAACAGAACATTTAAGAATCAGTGGATTGTTTGAAATCCATGACCAAAAAGACATCATGTCTTAAGAAATCACAAAACTGACCAAATCTCTTAGAAGGAAAAGTAGAAATTGAAATAATCTATTAGTTACTACTAAAGAAAAGACCCCCAAATGAACACTTCTAGGAATATTATAGTCAAAATACAAAGCTCCCCAGTTAATGAAAAATACTGCGAAGAGCCAGAAATAATTCAAGTATGGAACATTCACAATCAGGATTAAACATAATTTTAGCAGCCAGCAATAGAAAGGAGCAGAAAACTTGGAATACAGTATTCCAGAAGACAAAGAATATAAACTTGCAACCAAGAAGATCCAGAAAAATTATAATCCCACATGTAGAAAACTGGGTTTTTTAATGAAATAGAGGATTTCCAAGCATTCCTACTGAAAAGACTAAAGCTAGGTAGAAAATCTGACATACAAATACAGGAGTTGAGAGAACCAGAAAAAGATAACTAAAAACATGCAATCATAAGGGACTAAATGAAGTTAAACTATTTGCTTTCTTAACAGGGAGATTATAAATGTAGCCCCTCAGAACTCTATCATCATGAGTCATAAAAGTTCAATTTGACAGAGGGCTTGGGAATGATTATCTTGAGTTTTTTATAATCTTAAAGGAAGAATAGAAAGGATGGAAAAGAGAAGTGCCCTGGGAGAATGAGGAAGGGAGAGGAAGAATGGAGGAAATTCTCCAGCATAAATAGAGTATGAAAGAAAAAAATCTATGCAAGGAAGGAGTGGGAATGCTTATTTAAATTAGTCAAAGGAGGGAAGAATATGCAAACACACACAGAGAAATGGCTACAGAAATATATTTTACCCAGCAGGGAAACAGAGGGATAGGAAATAAGAGGGAGGTAACTTTAAGTGATTAAATTAGAAGCAAATCTCTTAAAGAGGAGGTGGGGAGAAGGGTCAGCTAGCAAACATAACTGTAAATAGGAGGAACTCACCCATAAACAGAAGATAGAAGAGATTAGAAACCATGTCTATGTTTTTTGCCAGAAACACACTTGATACAAATAGATTTACATAAGAGTTAAAATATAGGGAAAGAGTAGAATCTGTCATACTTCAGCTAAAGTAAAAAAAGGCAGAAATAGAATTATGATCTCAAAGAAAAAGCAAAAATAGACCTAATTAAAAGATAAATGAGGAAACTATATTTTGCTCAAAAGTACACTCTAGTGAATTAATATAAATACTAAACATATACACTAAGTGGCATAGGATCTAAATTCTTAAAAGAAAAGTCAAATGGATTATCAGAGAAAATAATAAAACTATCCTAATGGGGGGACCTCAACTTTCCCCCCACAACTAAATAAATCTAACCATAAAGGAAGAAAGAATAAAGGAAATGAATAGAATTTTAGGAAAGCTAGATATGAAAGCCCTCTGGAGAAAACTGAATGGAAATGAAATGAAGTATACTTTTTTCTCAGCAGCACATGGCACCTACACAAAAACCTATGTATATAAAAACCTCAGTCAAATGTAGAAAAGCAGAAACATTAAATACATTGTTTTTAGTCCAATATGTAATAAAAATTACATTTACCTAATGACTGTGGAAGTATAGATTAAAAGCTAATTGGAAACATCATAAAGGATAAGTCAGGGAATAAATCATAGAAACAATCATTTCATTAAAGAGAATGACAACATTCAGAAATTATGGGATGCAACGAAAGCAGTTTTTAGGGGGAAATTTATTAATGAGTATATTAGTATGTCAGCATAGAATCTAGAAACTCCAAACCTGTCACAAAGAAAAAATCCCCAGGAACTCATGGTTTCATAAATGAATTCTACTGAACATTTAAGGTACAATTCCAATATTATCTCAAATATTTGGAAAAATATATGTAGGAGAAAGCTAAATGTCTTATTGGAGTCCCAGGTTAAAAATCTAGCCTCGGACACTTCCTAGCTGTGTGGCCCTGGGCAACTCACTTAACTCCCATTGCCTAGCTCTTACTACTCTTCTGTCTTGGTACTATGTATTGGTTCCAAGACAGAAGGTAAGAGTTAAAAAAAAAGCAAGAAAAAATAGATAAAGGAGTAGTCCTACAAAATTCCTTTTTATGACACAAATATGGTTTTGATAACTAAGCCAGAGAGAGGAAAACCAAAACTATATCCCAATTTCCTTAATATCAATGCAATAATTTTAACTATAGTACTATCAAGGAAATGACAGCAATATATCACAAAGATTATATACTATGTCCATGTGGCATTTATACCAGCCATGGAGGTTTAGTTCAATATTGGGAAAACTATCAGTATGATTTAACATATCAGTAACAAAAACAAGAAAAATTATAATTAAATCAATAGATGCAGAAAAAGTCTCTAACAACATACAATATCCGTTCCTATTAGAAACACTAGAAAGCATATGGAGTCAATGGATCCTTTTAACACCCCACCCACCCACCCTTTGTGGATTTACTTCCCATCCGACCAATCCTGTTCCACCTGCATGCCTATGCTGTATGACTGGACATTACGTGAATGCACAGGTGATGCCTGAGGGCATTAAGAGAGGATAAAGGAAGGGGTGCAGTGGCACCTGCACTCTCTATTCCCTGGATCACAGTGGTGTGGGAGGTTGGCTGAGAGCCATTCAGGTGGAGCAACCAGGTGGTCAGACTTAGATTAGAAAATAGACTTTAATCTCTATCTGTTTTCTTTATTCAAGTAATATTAATAAACTCTGTGGAAACTAAGAAACTGGAGTTTGTAACTTAATTGTAACAGTAGTATCTATCTAAAACCAAGAGAAAACATTATCTGTAATGGAAATAAACTTAAAACTTTCCCAGTAAAATCAGGAGTGAAGCAAGGATATCTTTTATCATTACTATTATTCAATAGTGTACTAGAAATGCTAGCTATAACCATAAGATGAGAAAAAGAAATTGAAGAAATACAAATGAGTAAAATTAATATTGAATTGTATGTGAAATCATCTTCCCCTGAGCCTGCTTCCTAGCTAAGGTTACTCCCAAATCTCCCAAGCTATCAAATTGGGCTCCGGTCTTTGGTCTTTTGATAAGATCTTGAAAGTATTAAAAGCAGGGCTGAGTAGCCATGGTGAACTCTGACCCGTCTAAAAGTCAGATGGATTAGCCACAAGCTTCCATGGCATTTGGTTTAGGCAAAGACCCACCTCTGTGATGAAATAATAAGGGAGGAATTAAGGTCTCTAAGTCTACCTCCTCTTTCAAGATATCCACCAGTGGGGATTGCCATAGACTCCAAGGTCCTGGTGAAATATCCTTTCTTTGTTAGCAGACACATGTATATTTGTTTAATAAATAATGTGATTCTTGAAAAAATGAACTTATTTATTGGTTAAAATTTGAGTATTTTATAATAGGCAATGAGGAAACAAAACTATCACTTTGCAGATGATATGTTATATAGAAAGAATCCTTATAGAATCAATTAAAAAACTAGTTGAAACAACTTCAGCAAAACTGTAGGAAATAAACCCACACATATCATCAGCATTTCTACACACTACCAACAAAATCCAACAGGAAGAGATCGTAAAAGAAATTCCACTGAAAATAACTGTAGACTATGCAAAATATTTGGGACTCTACCTGCCAAGATAGGTACCAAATGAATACAATTACAAAACATTTTTCACACAAATAAAGAATTGGAGAAATATTCATTGTTCATGGATAGACCAAGCCAATATGATGAAAATGACCCCATAGTTAATTTACTTACTTAGTGTCATACCAATCAAACTACCAGAGAATTTTTTATAGAGATACAAAAAATAGTTCATCTGGAATGAAAATTCATCTGGAAGAACAAAAGAGCATGAATATCAAGAGAATCAATGAAAAAAAAAGTGAGGCATGGTAGTCTAGCTGTTCCAGATTTCAAACATTATTACAAAGTAGTGATTATCAAGGAAATCTAGTACTGGCTAAGAAACATAGTGGTAGATTAAGAGAAAAAAATTAGGTATACAATACACAGTATTAAATGACTATAGTAATCCAGCATTTGATAAACCTAAAGATCTAAGCTTTGGGGGCAAGAAATCAACATTTGACAAAAATTGCTAGGAAAATGAAAACCAGTTTGACAGAAACTAAATAGATCAGCCAAGATGAAGCCAGAATGGGGGGCAGCTGGGTAGCACAGTGGATTGAGAACCAGTCCTAGAGACGGGAGGTCCTAGGTTCAAATCTGGCTTCAGCCACTTCCCAGCTGTGTGACCCTGGGCAAGTCACTTGACCCCCATTGCCTAGCCCTTACCACTCTTCTGCCTTGGAGCCAATACACAGTATTGACTCCAAGATGGAAGGTAAGGGTTTAAAAAAAAAAAGATGAAGGCAGAATGGATAAATGATTTAAAACATAAAGGTTAATATCATAATAAAGAGACCATGGAAAAATATACCTGCTAGGTCTATGGATAAGGAAATAGTTAATGACTAAAGAGGGAGAGATTACAAGAAGTAAAACAGATAATTTTGATTATATAAAATTTAAAATCCTTTGTATAAACAAAACTAATACAGAGAAAATTAAAGGAAAATAGGAAAGGGGGGAGGAAGGTAGTAATAGCAGGTTTTTCTGATAAAGGCATAATTTCTCAAATATATAGGGAACTGGTTCAAATTTTAAAAATAAGAACTATTCTCCCATTGATGAATGGTCAGAGGATATGAACAAGCAGTTTTCAGAAGAAGAAATCAAAGCTATCAATAGGCACATGAAAAAGTGCTCTGAATCACTAATGATAAGAGAAATAAACAACTCTGAGATATTACCACACACATATGATTGGCTAACATGACAGAAAAAGAAAATGACAAATACTGGAGGGATGTGGAAAAATTGGGAGATAATGAACTGTTAGTGGAGTTGTGAACTAATCCAATAATTTGGGAGAATAACTTGGAAGTACACTCATAGGGTTATAAAACTCCGTATACCCTTTGACCCAGTATTAACATTACTAGATCTATATCCCAAAGAGATCAAAGAAAAGGGAAAGGGTTTTTTTTTATAAAAAAATATTTGTAAGTTTTTTGAGGGGTGGCAAAGAATTGGAAATCAAGAGAATGCCCATCAATTGAGGACTGACTTGAACAAGCTGTAGTATGTGATTGTAATGGAATACTATTGTGCTATTAAAAATAATGTGCATTATGGTTTAAGAAAAACCTTGGGATATTTATATGAATCCATGCAAAGCGAAGCAAGTAGAACCAGGGAAACATTGCACAGAATAGCAACATTGTAAAAATGATCAACTGTGAAACGACCTGAGACAATTCCTACAGATTGATGATTAAAAATGCTATCCACCTCCAGAGAGAGACTATGAACTTTAATGAAATTTGAAGCATAATTTTTTAAACTTTCTTTAATTTTATTGTTTTACTTTGTGTTTTCTTTTGCAACATGTCCTTAAGAAAATATTTTTTGTATGTCAACTGTATAACTGAAATCATGCACTTGCCTTCTCAAGGAGGGAAGGTGCAGAAAGAAGAGAGAATTTGGAAATCAAAATTTTATTTTATTTTTTCCTAAATTACATGTAAAAACAATTTCCAATATTTTTCAAAGAATATTGAATTTCAAATTCTCTCTCTCCCGCTCTCCCTCCCCCTTAACCCTCCAACACCTTTGAGATGGTGAGCAGCAATCTCATATAGATTTTACATGTGCAATCATGTAAAACATTTCTCCATATTAATCCTTTTGTGAAAGGGAACTCAAATAGAAAAAAAAAAAGAATTGAGAAAATGAAAAAAGTTTGCTTCAATCTAGATTCAGACAATTCTTTTTCTCTGGAAATAGATGACATTTTTCATCATGAGCCTTTTGGGATAATTCTTGATCACTATGTTGCTAAGAATAGCTGTTATTCTCAGTTGTTTATTACAAAGTATTCCTGTCACTGTACAGTGTTCTCCTGGTTCAACTCTGGTCTTTTCATCAGAAATATTTGAAAGTCCTCTATTTCACTGAATACCCATTTTCCCCCCTGAAAGAGTATGTTCAGTTTTGCTGGGTAAATTATTCTTGATTGAAGTCCTAGCTCCTTTGCCCTCTGGAATATCATATTCCTGGCCGTCTGGTCCTTTAATGTAGAAGCCACAAAGTCTTGTGTCATTCTGACTCTGGCTCCATGATATTTGAATTGTTTGTTTTTGGTTGCTTACAATATTTTGTCCTTTACCTGAGAGTTTGGGGATTTGGCTATAATGTTCCTGGGAATTATCTTTTTGAGATCTCTTTCATGAGGTGATCAGTAGATTCTTTCCATTTTTATCTTGTTCTCTGGTTTTAGAATATTAGGGCAGTTTTCCTTGGTGATTTCTTGAAAGATGAGTCTAAGCTCTTTTTTAAATCATGCTTTCAGGTAGTCCAATAATTCTTAAATTACCCCCTCCTGTATTTATTTTCTAGGTCAGTTGTTTTCCTCCATGAGATATTTCACATTTTCTTCTATTTTTGCATTCTTTTGACTTGGATGGTTTTTTGATGTCTCATGGAGTCATTAACTTCCACTTGCTCAATTCTAATTTTTAAAGCATGATTTTATTGATCAAGCTTTTTGTTGCTCCTTTTCCATTTGGCCAACTCTACTGAGTTCTTTTCCTCAGTGAATTTTTGTATCTCTTTTTTCAAAGGGCCAATTCTGTCTTTTAAGAAGTTTTTCTCTTTGGTCCATTTTTGTATTTCTTTTGCCATTTGACTACTTATGCTTTTTAAAAAGTTCTCTTCTTTGGATGGATGTGTCTCTTTTACCAAGTGGCCTATTCTTTTTTTTAAGATATTCGTTTCAATTTTTTTTTGCTTTCTTTACCAAGCTGTTGATTCTTTTTTCGTGATTTTTCCAGTATCACTCTCATTCCTTTTCCAAATTTCTTTTCTGCTTCTCTTGTTTGATTTTTAAAATACTTTTTGAGCTCCTTTATTAATTCTTTTTGGGGCCTGAGAACATTTAATACTTTTCTTGAGGGTTTTAGATGAAGCAGTATTGATTTTGTTATCTTCTGGAGTTTGAGCGTACCCTGACACCAAAATAACTTTTTAGGTTGAGTTTCTATTTTTGTTGTTTGCTCATTTTCCTGCCTTTTTCTTTTCTTTTAATTTAAAAAAACTGTAAAAGTTGGGCTTTGAAAATGTGGTAAAGGGAGCCCTGTTCCAAGCTTCAAGTTCTTTGTGTAGCTGCCTTCAGAGCTAGTCCTTGAGATCCATCTGCTTTCAGTTCTTCCAATGTGGTAGGATGTAAGGAGAGGTATAGTTTCTGTGCTCTCACCTGTGAATAATCCCAAGCATTCTTTTACCTGTTGGAACTGTGACCAGAGACCCCTGCTCCCCAGTGGCTGCAGTGCTGGTGTATGCTGGTGTTCTTCCTCACCCTGCAACCTGGTTCTGCATATGGGCGATTTGACACAAGTCTTGCACCCAGAGCCAGCAAAGGGATCCCAGTAATCTTCTGAGCAGTTGTTTGATCCCCCTTGCCATCTGTGGCTGAGAGTTCCGGAAGCCTTGACTGTTTCTTTAGTAGCACCCAAGGCCTGTTGCCTAGGTGGGGCCTGCCCTGGTGAGCTGAGCTCCATCTCCACCTCTGTGCAGTAGATCCTTCATTATGGCTTCTAAGTTGTTTGGGGCTGAAAAATTACTTCAACTTCTCCTTTTATGGGTTATGATGCTCCAGAATTTATTTTCAGGTGTTATATCATTGCTTTTTGAGGGTAATTTGATAGACATCAGATAGGTACCAATACCTTCTCTGCCATCTTGGCTCCATCCTGAAATTCAAAATTTTTAAAAGTGATTGTTACATGTAATACCTAATGAAATTGCGCGTCAACTATGGGAAGGGTGGGAGAAGGGGAGGGAGGAAATAATGTGATTCTTGTAACCAAGGAATAATGTTCTAAATTGACTAAATAAATAAATTTTAAAAAGTGATTGTTAAATTTTTATATGTAATTGGGAAATATTTAATAAAATAAATTTAATTTTTTTATTTAAAAAAAAAAAGAGATCATTGGTAGATTTTCCCAGACCTGAATTCCTCTGAAGTATTCCCTGAAGTCCCTTCTCCTCAGTCAGCAAACATTTCTTTTTCATTATGGAAATTACATTGGAAAAAACTACATTATTATTTATGAATCCCAAGGCCTATAAAACTGTTCCTTAGAATTCAGGAAA
This sequence comes from Monodelphis domestica, assembly GCF_027887165.1. Classification (NCBI taxonomy): domain Eukaryota; kingdom Metazoa; phylum Chordata; class Mammalia; order Didelphimorphia; family Didelphidae; genus Monodelphis; species Monodelphis domestica. The sequence continues at coordinate 496,020,010 of NC_077228.1, read as the reverse complement.
ACAGGAACTGTTTGAAGAAAGGTAAAAAGGAGAAACAGATTCATGAGAATAATACAATAGTAATTTTGCAGAGAGTAGTTTAAGTTGAAGTCATAAACCCAGTTTGATGGGATTTAAAAGGGAGTGAGAAAGGAGGAAGTCAAAAAACCTACTTTTTTGAGAAAGTTTAGCTAAAAAATGAAATATAAGATGATGGCTAGTGAGTAGGTAGGATCTGTAATATAGGATGGTTTAGGGGATATTATTAGATTTTTTAATTATGGGTCAGTTTCAAAAGAATAACTTTGGGAAGGCCAGCTGTAAGCTGATAGGCCCAGTCCAGGCAAAGCCTGCCCTGAGGTAACAAACAGAGTCCAGGTTATATCAAGAGTAGATGATAGGGGCAGCTGAGTAGTTCAGTAGATTGAGAGCCAGGCCTAGAGATGGAGGTCCTGGGTTCAAATATGATCTCAGATACTTCCCAGTTGTATGACCCTGGGCAAGTCACTTAACCCTTATTGCCTAGCCCTTACTGCTCTTCTGTCTTGGAACCAATACACAGTTTGCTGCCAAGATGGAAGGTAAGAGTTTAAAAAAGAATGGATGATGGATTTATTAGTCAAGGGAAGATGAAAAGGGGATTTGGTTAAATCTAATCTAATGTAAATGACCTAAAACACCTCTAGATCTTAATGTCCTGTAACCAGGAGTCTTCTTGGATTCAAACTACACTAAGCTACCTAGCTGTCTACAGACCCAGACCCTAATATAAAAAGACCTTCACTAACCAAAACCAACCCCCCTTTTGGTGATATTAGAAGGCAGTGGGTTTGGCAATTAGGCAGGACAAAACCTAGGAAGAAGGTCCTGGATCCAAAAGGACCCCAGACCCAATCTTGCAGACAGATGGCCCAGACAGTTCAGGATCACACCAGGAAGCTCTGTAGATATCAGCCAGCAGGGAAGCAGGGAAGATGAAAAGATAAGGTAGAAACAGCCAAGAGCCAGTAGCCAATCTTGTCCAGGTCAAAACCAGAGAGCAGCTAACAGCCTCAGTACCAGTCTAACCCTTCCTTCAAAGTTCAGAATCTTCCTGCTGGTCTCAAGCCACTTCTCTCTGCAAACTTCCACACTTTCCTACATAATTTAACTTTTCCTTATAACAGATCTAGTGAAAAAGGTGCTTTTTTATTTTTGAAAAAATTTTAAGGATGACCAAAGACTGAGAAGGAATAGTTAAGCAAGGAAGAGACCCAGGAGAGAAAAGTCACAAAAACCCAGAGAAAGTGATCAACAGTGCCAAATGACAAAAGACTTTAAGAAGAAAGGATTAAAAAGAGGGAATTAGAATTGGCAAAGAAATGCTTACCAGATTTTTCAAACTGGCAGTCTCACAGGTCCCTTAAATGCTACACCTACAAAACAGAACTCATTATCTTTTCCCTAAAGCCCATTCTTCCTCATTTCCCTGTTCCTGTTGAAGGCACCAGCATCCTTCTATTCACAGAGGTTTGCATTTTTAGCATTATTTTCTTCCCTTACAAAGCCAGTCACTAAGTCTAGTTGATTCCCCCTACCCACAACATCTCATTCATTTGTTTCCTTTTTTCCACTCACAGTCACTATCCTAGGTCAGTTCCTCAACAACTCTCACCCAGACCAGTGATCTTGAACCTATGGAACATATGTCAAAGATGGCACACCTCTGTGAGCACACCTACAGGCACCCAACAGAGTTTGTTTCTAGAAAGCCAGAGGGACTCAGGGCAGAGCTATTCCCCTCTCCCCTCCATGTGCCTGAGGATATTCCTCACTTCACTGGCTCCTCTGCCCAGCAGCTCAATGGGAGTGCTTCCTCCCTCTCCCATCTGGGGTAAGGGGTGGGGGTGAGGGAAGTGCTGGGCACTCCATCTCTAAAAAGTTTACCATCACTGATCTAGGCCATCATAAAAGCCTCCTAATTGCTATCTCTGACTCATCTCTCCAATCTGGATGGATCTCCAATCCATCCTTTGCAGAGCAGCCAAAGTGACATACCACTCTCCTGCTTAATTAGTTTCTCTTGCCTTTAGGATCAACTTCAGTCTTCCATTTGGCATTTCAAGTCCTTCACCCCTTGGCTTCAACCCATCTTTGCAAGTTTATTTAACATCAGTGGTGTCAAAGTCAAATAGAAACAGATCCCAGCAGGCTGCATATAGTGATTTAAGAAAATCACAAATTAACATTATCTATGTTTTATTGTATTTTTGTCTATTTTGTTAGAAGAAGACCAATTCAGATTTCTTTCTGCAAAGGTCATACTTTCTATTTCGAGCTCTAAGTGCTCTATGCTACCATATGCTCCAAAGTGGAGGCTCATCACTCTATGAGGGTTTTTTTTTCCAGACTTCAGACTACTATGTATTGGTTCCAAAGCAGAACATTAAGGGCTAGGCAATAGGGATTAAGTGACTTGCCCAGAGTTACACAGCTAGGAAGTGTCTGAGGCCAATTTGAACCCAGGACCTTCTGTCTCTAGTCCTGGCTCTCCATCCACTGAGCCACCTAACCGCCCCTACCCCCTTTATCATCTTAAAATCAACAAAACCAAAAGAAATTAGTAAGCTGGTTATAGAGATTTTCCCCCTCCCAGACCAGAGTAAAAACACTTTGGTGTGAATTCATTTGTCTGGTTCTTTGTGTAAGCTAACTGACAAAAACTCTTTCAACTACAATCACCTAGACACTAGATTTGTGTGTGTGTGTGTGTGTGTGTGTGTGTGTGTGTGTGTGTGTGTGTGTGTAAATCCTAAAGTCAAGTTTCATTTTGCTAGTATTCTAATTTGAACTTTGGGGCTGGATAATCTATTAACTCTTTCCTCAACAAAATTATGCCACTTTAGGCATACTCTGTGTGAATTAAAATTATCTGGGGACCTCCATCCTGGAAAGACAACATAGAAATCAGAGTCACCTATCTGACAGTCTGATGCAGGCATCCTGGCAAGAGCCTAACACAAGGACAGGCCTGACATGATGGCATGACATATGAAGGCAGTTGGCTACTAGAAGGAGCTGGAAGACTCCGGGGGAGGGGCTAAGAGGAAAGGTTTGAAAAGCCAGTGAAGGAAGCAGGAAAGCAGAGTTGCTCCCTTTTCTCCCATTCTTCTCCCTAAACAGACCATCTCTGAGGTTTCTCTGGGTCCCTTTTTATCTTCTCTCTAGATCTCTGACAAGCAACAGCTTGGAGAACCAAACTGGGCTGGAATCCAGGACTTGATCCTAAGTTGGAAAGGCTGGAAACCTTATTTCTATCTTTCTTTCTCTTTATTAATAAATGCTTACAAATTTAGTAATAAGCCTCCAAGATTGATTTTTATTTATAACACTTCCTGTCATTGTCATCATCATCATCATCATCATCTACTGTTTTTGTTCTGGACCAGTCAGTGTGGATAACTGCCAGTAGAAGAGTTTTCCCATATTCTCCCCATCAATGCAGACTAGCAACACATTTGTCACTTCATTTTTTACTTTCTTTTTTTTTTAAATATATTTTATTTGATCATTTCCAAGCATTATTCATTAAAGACATAGATCATTTTCTTTTCCTCCCCCCCACCCCCCATAGCCGACGCGTAAGTCCACTGGGCATTACATGTTTTCTTGATTTGAACCCATTGCTTTGTTGATAATATTTGCATTAGAGTGTTCATTTAGAGTCTCTCCTCTGTCATGTCCCCTCAACCTCTATATTCAGGCAGTTGCTTTTTCTCAGTGTTTCCACTCCCATAGTTTATCCTTTGCTTATGAATGGTGTTTTTTTCTCCTGGATCCCTGCAAGTTGTTCAGGGACATTACACCGCCACTAATGGAGAAGTCCATTACGTTCGATTATACCACAGTGTATTAGTCTCTGTGTACAATGTTCTCCTGGTTCTGCTCCTCTCGCTCTGCATCACTTCCTGGAGGTTGTTCCAGTCTCCATGGAACTTCTCCACTTTATTATTCCTTTTAGCACAATAGTACTCCATCACCAACATATACCACAGTTTGTTCAGCCATTCCCCAATTGATGGGCATCCCCTCGTTTTCCAGTTTTGGGCCACCACAAAGAGCGCAGCTATGAATATTTTTGTACAAGTCTTTGTGTCACTTCATTTTTTAAAGTGTAACAAGACTGGAAAACTAGGAAAGGGCCAGATTAGGAGGAGCTTTAAATGCCAAATGGTTTATATTCAATACTGGAGTTAATAGGAAGCCACTAGAGCTCATTAAGCAGTGATGAGGTCAAATTAATGATTTAGAAAAATCGATGGCAGCCAGCTCTGTGAGTAGAAGATGGGATGGTGAATAGTAAGTGTAACCAACTGAGATTTGGAAATAGATGAGCTATGATAAGATAAAGGGACAAGGGATTCAAGAGTAAAAGACAATATAAGAGTTAAATTGACTAAGTATAAGATCTAGAGTAGAAAAGGATGAAAGAGAAGGCAGAGCAGGAGAATGGTCTGAGAAAGTATTAAGGGATAGAGGAATGAGAGTTTGAAAAGGAAAAAAATTAGGGGGGAGAGGAGCACTCACAAGACAGGCAGAGGTTGCTTGAGTGGACAAAACAGCATATGGCTTAGAAAGGTGACAAAATCAGGGGAATGTAAAGTCATAAATCATATATTTAGAATTTGGATGGATGTAGAGATCATTTAGGGGCAGCCAAGTGGCTAAGTGGATAGGATATCCAACCTGAAGTCAGGACTCCCTAGTTGTGTGACCCTGGGCAAGTCATTTTTAACTTTGTTTGCCTCAATTGCTCATCTGAAAATAAGTTGGAAAAGGAAATGGTAAACCATTCCAGTATCTTTGCTAAGAAAATCCCAAATGAGGAGAGGTGGGGTAAGGAAAACAACTAGGTGGCTCAGTCAGACCTGGAGATAGGAGGTCCCCAGTTCACATGTGACTTCAGATACTTCCTAGCTGTGTGACTCTGGGCAAGTAGATTAACCCCAATCGTTTTAGCCCTTATTGCTCTTATGCCTTGGAACCAATAATTAGTATTCACTTGAAGACAGAAGCTAAAGATTAAAAAAAGAAGAAAGAAAACCCCAGATGGGTCATGAAGAGATGAATGCTAAAAACAGCAATCATTTAGTCAACTCCCTTATTTTACAGATTTGGAAACTAAGCCCCAGAGAATTTTAATGATTGGCTGAAGATTATTTGGGTAGTCAAATGATCTAATACAGTGAATTTTAAAACTATTCCACCCTAATCAGACTGTACTTTAGAAGATCTGATTTAGCTATTTCCTGATCAATAACAATAGAGATACTTGGACTAACAGAATCAGGTCTTGGGAGCCCTGCATTTCTCCACCCTCCTTAGTTTAACAAGATTAGGAAGGTCTGCACAAAACTCAAGATTTAATTATCTGAGGAAATGGCCTTCAACAGACATGTGTAGAAAAAGCAGACAGACCCCTGGGCTGTCCTAAGTCAAGCTAAGCTATCATTGATACAGATGAGACTCAGGAAAGTGACATAAAACCATCTATATAAGCCACATTACTTCCTCTCTCTTCCTCTTTCCCTGGAGAGGTGACTGGCTGGCAGCTTGCTAGGCTTTCTGACAATCTTGGAGGTTTGGCGGTGAGTTTGCCCTGGAGCTGATTTCAGGTTTGGGCATCTTGGCTTAGCCCTTTCCTTTTTGGAGTTGAAGCTGACTCCTTCCTCCTTCATACTCCAAAATCTTATCTCCTAATCGCCCCACTCAGTACTAGCCAGGTTGGGGGGGGGGGGGAGAGAACCTACTCCTTTCCTTCTTCCTTCTCCTTAATTTCCTCCACTATCAATTAAATCATCATAAAATTTCCAGCTGACTTGGGTGTTTCATTAGGATTTTCTAAATAAAATCCTTGACCAAAATAATTATTACATTCAGTCTCAACCATAATTTTAACCTTTACAATACTTACTTGTCTGCTAATGTGCTGGGTGCCCAAGTAGAATGGAATCTCTTTGAGTGTAGGAAGCATTTCAATATATAAATATAAAATTTGGATATAAATGTAAAAATTTAATAAGATTTCTCATCACTGGCACCCCATGCATGTTATCCTGTACATAGAAGGTCCTTAACAAATATCTATCATATTAGAAGATTGGACCAATTGGGCCAATAAGACCTGGGAATGAATCCTGTCTCAGAAGTTACATAGCTTCATGACTTTGGGCAAAATACTTAACTTCCAGGGCAACGGGGAGGCTCAGTGGATAAAGAGCCAGATCTGGAGACTGGAGGTCCTTGGTTTGGATCTGGCCTTAGACACTTGTTATCCATGTGGCCCTGGGCAAGTCATTTAACTCCCATTGCCTCTTCTGCCTTAGAACCAATACATAGTATTGATTCTAAGATAGTAGATGAGGGTTACATATACACCCAGCTTCCCCCTAAAATCACTCATTTTTTAAGTCAAGTAAAACCCTGTATTATGAAAAAAAAAAAGATTATTTGGGTAATGAGAGAGCTGAGATTTGCACTCCAATTCTCTGGCTCAAAATTCAACATGTTTTCCACTATTCCATGATTGTATATAGACATTCTGGATGCTAATATAAAATACAACAAAAATGTCAATCAGTATTAAAAGCTATGGAGAGGGTAGCTGCGTAGCTCAGTGGATTGAGAACCAAGTCTAGAGACAGGAGGTCCTAAGTTCAAATCTGGTCTCAGGCACTTCCCAGCTCTGTGACCCTGGGCAAGTCACTTGACCCCCCATTGCCTAGCCCTTACCACTCTTCTGCCTTGGAACCAATACACAGTATTGATTCCAAGAAGGAAGGTAAGGGTTTAAAAAAAAAAAGAACAATGGAAAATTAAAAAGTCACTGCATTAATTGACCAATCATTCTCTTTAAAGATGAAATTATAAAAAAATAAAAGATGAAATTATCCCTTATTCTAGCCTCCTAAATTTTTGCATTCAAGATTTTCCTATCTGTCCCTTATGTAGGAGGGAATGTCTCATGTATATTCAAACTTCTCTATATAGCCTACCCATATGACCACAGCCAGAGTAAAGTTTAGCGGCAGAATGACAGTGGAAAGGATGGATTTTGCTGCAGGATCTTTTAACAAATACCATTACTGGCTGCATGATGGTAGACAAGCTTTCAACCTCTTTTTAGCGTTCACGTGGTGGTTTAGCAGGTAAATGCTGAGCCTGGCCTCAGGAAAGCTTGAGTTTGACACCTGTCTCAGACACTAGCTTTGAACTGAGGTTGGAAAAGAAGTCCTCCATCAACAAAATTCTGCCACATCAGGTTTATCTCTGGGAAAGGGAGTTTTGATTCTCTTTGTCTATTTTAAGTTAATCAATCAAGAACTTAAAGTATCCCTACTTAACACCTAGTAAGTCACTACTTAACACCTCATTGCCTTTACTGGGTTGGAGTGTGAAGACCAATTGAGACAATACACCTAAAGTTCATACAAGCGCTGCTCACCCTGGACAGTGCTAGGCAAATTGAAAGGCGGGGATTGATTCCTGAGATGTGATGAGGAGAGCTGGTGGGTGGAGAAAATTGTATATAAGCAGGAGCCTGGGAGAGATTTGCTTTTTTTTTTTTTTAAATTATTCTTGAACTCTTCATTCTTGGCAGCCTTTAGCCTAGGAAGCATGAGCTCCAGTAGGATTCTTGGTGGGTCTTGGCCTCTTGTGCATTGAAGGTTCCTGGCAGTTTTTCAGCATCTTTGGCTCCTCAGATTTCGGCCTCCTGATCCAGACTTTGGATTCTGGTGAGATTCAGATTCGCATTCAACCATCTGGAGGCTCTAGAATGAGGACTTAGGGTATTTTTAGCTAGGTAATATTTTCTCCCTCCTTCCTATTTTTCCCACTTTAATATCTCTACCTTGCTGTAAATAAAGCTACTAACAGCTTACTGACTCATAGTTTAATTTTTTTTTTATAAACAGCGACCACAATTCTTTTTTAACCATTATTATTTTTGTCAAACCAAATTTTTAACTATTACATTTGGCCACCCAATTTAATTATGACCTAATCTGTCTCCATCATCATCATCATGGTCATTTTCATCACCAGTTAACCCTTGTCCAATTACTTAATCTCTCAGCCTTTCTCCTTATCTTTAAAATGGGGATGATGCGGGGCAGCCAGGTAGAACAGTGGATAGAGTCCCAGATCTGGAGTCTGTGGGAACCTGGGTTCAAATTTGACCTCAGACACTTCCTAGCTGTGTGACCCTGGGCAAGTCACATAACCCTGATTCCCAGAAAGTAAGGGTTTTTTTGTTTCGGTTTTTAATGGAGATGACTACCTCATTGCCTTTACTGGGTTGGAGTGTGAAGACCAACTGAGACAATACACCTAAAGCACTTGGAGAATCCTCAAGGACTTGGAGGGTTGGCTAAATCTTTAATAATACTACTAATTTGTGAAGTGAGAATTACAATCCTTGTGCCACCTACCTCACTGAATTGGTATAAAAGAATGCTTTGCAGAGGGAGAAGCTGGATGGCTCTGTCGATTAAGAGCCAGGTCTAAAGACAGGATGTCCTGGGTTCAAATATGGCCTCAGATATTTTCTAACTACGTGATCCTGGGCAAGTCACTTAACCCCATGGCCTTAACCCGTACCATTCTTCTGCTTTAGAACAAAAAAACACAGTATTGCTTCTTTAAAAGAGAAGAAGAGTGCTTTGCAAAACACAAGGCAAATGTGAGCTGTGACTGATGCCAGTGCCTACATACAAGCCTTTGACCAGATGGGCCACAATTCATGGGAATTTAGTGACTACTTGTAATCTACTTAGTCCTTCATCCAGTCAATAGTCTCTGAATATCCCACTCCGTGGTCGATACCACGAGGGATAGACAGGAAGAGTCTGGCCCTGACACTGGGGCGCCCACGTGAAAAAACACAAAGCGGCCCAACAAGATCATCATCATGCTCTCCACGCCACGTTCCCGGGTGACACACTGTGTTCGACTTGGCTGACACTCCACTGTGACCTCCTGATCCTTTTCTACTTCTCCCACGCGCATCCACTTCCTCGCCACCTGGAAATGAAAGTGCTTATTAGAACCGAAAGATGCTTCTCACTCTCCATGCACCCCAGGGGATTTTTCCTGGCCTGCCCTCACTACCTAGACGACCAAAGGAACTAAGAGCCCAGCAACAGCAGCCCCGCCTGCGAAACTGCCTCCACAGGCTCCCTATTGGTCATCGTCACTAATTCTCCTACTCTATTGGCTTTGCCACCTACCCATCACTAGCGGAGAGCCCACCTTTGCCCAGCAGCTATTGGTGGGTCTTGACGTCATCTCCGGTGCACGAATCTCATTGGTTCCCACGTGCAGAGGCCGTCAAACGTCACGGGAGCGGGCCGCCATTTTGACTGAACTACCCCAGTGACAGGAGCCGGGCAGGCAGACGCAGCCTCTCCCCGCTTCCCCTCCCCCTTCCCTATTCCTATCGCCGCCCCGCGCGCCCCATACTCCCGTCGCCCCGGTCCTGCCATGTCCCAGAAACAGGAGGCTGAAAACCCCTCGGAGGAGACCGGAGAGGAGAAGCAGGTGAAATGGAGGGGGGGGGGGGGGGCGAGAAGGGGCGACCGTGGGGCGAAAGTTGGCCTTCCCCCGGCGCCTATTGGCGGGTAAGGTCCCGAGCTCTGCTTGGGTTGGCCACTTCCCTCGGAGTTTACGGTGAGCTCCACCACCGCCGGTCCTTTGAGCTCCGGTTAGCTAGGCAGCCTGTCGGTCAGGATTCTGTGTCGGCCTCATTGGTCTGCCGGCCTGTAGCTCAAGTGGGCAAGCCGTGATGTGATTGGGCAGACTTGGGCACTGGGCGGGGGCTGAAAGACTGAGTGAATGAAGTGGGCTAGAGGTCTGGTATATTACGGGGGTGGCGTGGTGCTGGGAAGCTGTTCCGCGTGTGGGGGTCTCGGAACCCCAGGTTCCTTGGCTCCTCACCTTCTTCCGCCCAGTATCCGGCGAACGCTTGGTAAACAGTCGGCGGGGTTGATGGGGGCGGCGATCATCGTCACTTCTATTTAAGGTGGAGGCTTTCACAAGTCGGAGATTCGTGTTTGTGGAGGACTGAGACAATCTGTTCTCCACCTCCACCAAGACGGACGGAGCAGGATGGAGGGGGGCTGAAATAGGGCCTAAGGCGAGATGTGAGAGAGGCAGAAGATTCCCTCCCACCGCCACTAACACCGCGGTGGGGTGCGGGCTGGGCAGCTAGGTTGGAATCCCTCCAGCCAAATAGGTCATCACCAACATAGCAGGGAAACATTTCCCAGATTGATTCAATCAGCCACTGTTGATCAAGTTTCCTGTTATGACCTAGGCTGTAAGACCCCGAAGACAGGTATGACACAGGCCTTACTTCAGGAGTTCACAGTCTCATGGGGGCGGCACAGAGACATGCCCTTCGACATGCCCTCTGATAAGACAATGAGAATTGCAAAGGCAAGAAACAGAAGTTATCATTCGGGAGGGAAGGCTTCAGGCTTCACTAAGGAAATGGCACCTGAATTTGGCCTTGAAGGAAAGAAAAGACTTCAAAGGATCTTGCCTTTCTTACCACCCCACCTCCTCCCCTAGGAAACACAGACCAGGACCATCTAGTACTGAAGGAGATATCACCTCAATATCACACAGCTAGACACATTCAGTCTTTCACATAGTCTCCAAAATTTTCATCTTTTGTTAGAATTTTCCTAGTTTAGTGAAGCCTTATGAGTAATTTCTAACCAGACATTTTTGTGCTAAGACTCCTGACACTTTCTAGCTAGGTGATCTTGGGCAAATTACTTAACCACAACTGCCTAGCCTTACCACTCTTCTGTCTTGGAACCAAAATCAATTCTAAGACAGAAGGTAAGGATTTTATTTTTAAATTTTAAAGAATCTCATGACAGAACATGCAACTTGCCAGCTGCCATTATTCAATTAGCAGCTACTTGTGGGGCACTGGGCTCTCAGTTGCCAAGCCTTGACAGTTTTACTTCAGAATTTCTCTAGTTTTGGCTATTTCTCTCAATTCATCTGGACCACCACCTACTTTATGATTTCACCTCTCACCTGAACTAATACAATAGTCTCTTTGCTCCCAGCCACATCTCTCTCATCTTCCCTAAAGTTGCCAGTATAATCTTTTAAGGCACAAATCTTACCACATCCTTGTCAAAAACCTACAGCAACTTCCTCTTTCTTTTAAGATGAAATATAAATTCAGTCTAGTGTTTATGGGACTCCATAGTCTGGTTCCAGTTGTCATTTTATATTCTTTCCCCTCACAATTCAGTTAAATTAAGAGTACTAGTTGTTCCTCTCAACTCATTATATCTCCCTGTATGCATTTGTATAACCTGCCTGGATTTGTTAAATTCTGCTTCTCCAATTCTCTTTTTCAAGGCTGAGCTCAGGTGCCTCTAGATATTTCTGCTCTTTTCCTTCCTCCCCCAATAAAATATAAACTCTTAAAGAAAAGGATATTGCTCCTTTTTATCTTTGTATACTAGCACAGTGACTTTATTATATTTAACAGAATCAACATAGTATATATAAATTATTATATATTATTAGTATATTATATAGTATATATAAACCAAGACATTTCAGAAGGCATTCCTAGGGCCATTAGGTAGGACCCCTTGTAGAAGAGGACCTTTAATGGAGCCTTGAAAGAAGCTGGGGGTTCTAAGAGATAGAGATGAGGAGATAAAGCTGCCAGATATGAGTGACCACTGCATAACAATAAATGGGCCAGTTTGCATGTAAGGTAAGAGCTGGAAGGAAGGAGGAATGATGCGGAAGTTGATTTGAAAAGATAGGTTAGCAATAGGTAGACAAAATGCCAAACAAGAGTTTGCATTTTATCCTGCAGACATTAGGAAGCCACAGAAGCTTCATGAGTGGGGAGTATCATGTCTAGACCTGTGCTTTGGGAACATAAATTTGGCAGTTATGAGGAGGATTGATTGGCAACAGGAGAGAAACAGAAACAGGGAGACTAATTAGGGTGCTATGGCAATAGTGAAGGTGAGAAATGATGAACGCATGAATTAGGATGGTGTTGAGTAGGTATAGAGCAGAAGCTTAGTAGCATTCTCATTGACCCTTTCCCTGAGAAAAAGTACATGTACTCTCGAAACAAGACACTTGGACGTTAGGCAACTTGTTCAGGGTTACATGGGCATTAAGGCAAAAGAGCTAGTAGGAAGGTTAGTCAACCAACAAGTATTTATTTGTTGAATGCTTATTATACGCCAGGCCTTGTGTTAAGAGCTGGGGATACAAAGAAAGACAAAAAAAAAATTGTCTCTGCCCTCAAGGAGCTTATCGTCTAACTGGGATATAAGTTAAAAGGAGTGACTACAAACAAGCTAATGAGTTCAGTTTTCAACATCTATTCATAGATGAGGCAGAAAGAGGTTAGGTGCTGTGCCCCAGTCAAATAGAGAGTTAAGAAATGAATTGAATTTTGAGATGGCTGTGGGATGGCCATGTGGAGAAACTTTTATTGTCCTAGCACTATTAAGACATATGACAATAAAAGAGAACTCTCTAGAATCTGCCATTATATTTATTTTTCTCATTCTTTGATAGCTTAGGTAGCCCTTTTCATTTTGGGCCATCCAAAGTTTGTCCTTAACTTTTCAGCTTCCATGCTGAGAATGAGCCAGCTATGTGGTCCCTTCTTTTATATAGTATGACAATTACTCCACAGTTAAAAGTGTTGTTTGGGTAGTGCCCTCCTACCTAGGCCTTGTAGACCATTGGATTGACCAACAGGTATGGTGTTAAACAGTGCTTCTTATCCTCTGAAGGATAAGAATTGCCTTGGCCCTCATCAATCTGAGCAGAGCATGGATCTTTGAGAAGCATTGTGGAGCTTTTTTAATGGGAGTAGGGGATGGGAGCCAATTTTGGACATTAACTGTAGCTGCTGCTTGGTCTTTAGTTTGACAAAATGGTTCTTATTTCTTTTCCCCAGGACACACAGGAGAAGGAAGGTATTCTCCCCGAGAGAGCTGAGGAGGCAAAGCTAAAGGCCAAATACCCAAGCCTAGGACAAAAACCTGGGGGCTCTGACTTCCTCATGAAGAGACTCCAGAAGGGGGTATGAGGCACAGCCTATTCTCTATTTCTGTTATATATACTTGTCATATAAGTCGCTATAAGCTGTGAGGGCAATTTAGGTGGAGGAGGAAGAGATCTGTAGAAATCTGCTATCCTTTTTTCTGGAACCAGCAACATTATCAACTGTTGTTAGTGAGATCTTACACCTGTATAATCAGGGTTGGCCTCCCTAGGTGTGTCAAAAGTTTGAAAGAAGGAAGATAGGATATTGTTAACTTTATTATGATAATAGTTCACATCAACCCTGGCGGGAGCAGGGTAAAAATAAAAAGGAGAGGTCTAAGGAGGCTTAATTTAGGTAGGTAGAGGATGGGGGAAGAGAATAGAATCCTGACTTCCCCTAAAAATGGTTTCTTATGTCCATTGTGTTGTTCTGGATATTTACCCACTTTACAGTTGAAGAATAATGGCTCTACTGTATACATATTAATAGTGATTTGTTAAATCTTGGGGTGTCTCACTGAAGGGAAGGCCAAATCATCCCTATCATAGAAATCTCCCTTCATGTAGTGAACAAAAAGACTACTTCAAGCCCTTAGAGGTAGCTCCAGTCTTTGCTTTCTTTTGAGTGCTATGCTCAGAGGAAATAGGAAGTATGGCTCCTGACCTCTGGGAATTCATACCGTAAAGTAGAAAAGTAGATATGATTATAGGAAAAAGATTTAGATAAAGAATCATAAACAATCTGAACAAAACAAGCAGGTGATGAGAAGACATGGAGTGATCAGACTTGGGGTACTAATTTGGTAAATGTGAATTTTGGACAGGGTTTAGAAGGAAGGTCAGTGTTTCCATTTTGAGCTAGCACAAAAGTCCTAGCCCCTGCTTTTACCTAAAATTTCCCCTCTTGTCTTCTAGCAAAAGTACTTTGACTCAGGAGACTACAACATGGCCAAAGCCAAGATGAAGAACAAACAGCTGCCAAGTGCAGGACCAGACAAGAACTCTGTGACAGGAGACCACATCCCCACACCGCAGGACCTGCCCCAGAGAAAGTCTTCCCTCGTCACCAGCAAGCTTGCGGGGTAACCTGTGCCCCTCCCCTTCCCCTCCTCCACCATCGGACTTCTCTGTATTATAGGCTGGGCTGGGCTGAGCAATTAGTCATTCAGATCTTCACAATAATCTAACCAAAAGGGAGCAAGCAAATCAAGAGATGACTTTGGACCTGGTGTTGGTAGCTGGAGGCTGCTCAGGAAGGGGGCAGGTGGGTCAAAGAGAGGCTTTTATCTCAGTTCATGACCTTTTGTTAACAAGGAAGATTTTCAGGGTATCACCTGCAGCCTTGAAGATCCTCCTTAGTAAGAGATATTGACATTAGATGATGGTATAACTTATTAGCTTTTATAAGTTGGGTGGAGAAAGTATCCCCCCTTCCCCTGAGAAGGGGGGCTTATCCTGGATTTGTTCTGACTTAAACCTGTGGAGGTGGGAAAGAAGGAGTCAGAGATCCTTTGGTGATAAGTACAGCATCCTTGGTGGACATGATCTGTAGTCAAGGGTTGGAGGCCAGGTGGATGGACACCAAAATGGGGAGCACACCTTTGGGCTGGTGACCATTCTTTTCCTGAGGCAGGTTAGAATAATCCTTGAGAAAGGAAGGAAACTCTGTTACTTGTACAAAACTTTAAAAGATTGCCTGTCCATTCCTCCTTCAGATTTTACTTTTTAAGGCAGGCCTTTGCTCTGTCTTCATATGGCATTGTGCTGAATGTGGTTTGGAGAACCTGCTTTCCCTCCTAATGCATTGCTTGAGTTCTGTTACTATTTTGGTCACTCAGTAGTAGTATGACCTTGAATAAGTTATTTAACCTCTTTAAATTCATTTCCTTTTCCTCTTAATTGCAGGAGTTGGACTAGCTAGTTGCTTCTAGCTCTGAGTTTCTGCTTGAAAAGCTCTTTGCTGTTAATCATGTGACTTTAAAGTATTAGACTCTGCAATTCAGCAGTTGCTTGATGTGGTCTTTTCAGCCAGGGCAGAGCTATAGGTTGATTCCATAAAGTGAGGTTTGGAGGTTGTACTAGGAGGATGCGGTTCCCCAAGTGTCAGGACCAGGGGAAGATGATTGAGAAGCAAAATATGAATGCTAGTCTCTGACTCATCTTTTTTCCTAGCCTACATTAGCTCCAGGCCTAAAAAGTAGCCAAGAGTATAGTCCTTGGCAAATGGGAACCTGCTCATCATAAATACATGACGTCCCATGTTTTGCATGTGATCGAAGTCTCCATCTAAATTGTTAGGGAGCTGGAATAGGAAAGGAATCAAAGGATCTACTCTCCAAAGGGCAAGAAGTGGTAGCAGAGGCCACAAGTATGGAGCAGCAAGTCTTAAAGATAATTAGGCTAGTCAAAGTGGATGGTATAGAGAAGTGCTAGAAATCTGTTTTCTTAGGGGTCAGGACTCCCCACTCCTAAAAGGCAAAGAAGGCTGGCACATCTTTGAGCTCATTCATAAACATGCAAAGGGAAGGGGTTGCAAGTGGTAAGGAAGAACAAGGTATGCCTTGGCCTAAATATAATTGTCTGAGGAGGTTATGCCTTATTGATGTTAACTTATTGGAGAGGGTAAATGTTGTTCTCTACTTACCCTTTTACTATATAAATCCTGATCATCCGTTCACTCACCTTATGAGAATGACTAACTGATCAACTTGCTAATGTGTGTATATAGATACTGTGTGTATATATACTTCCTTCCTGCTTAACCAGTCAGATTTCTTGCTGTCACTTGAGAAGATAGGGTATGGGAGGATCAGAGCCCCAGTCTTCCTGACCCACAACTCCACTGACTCCCACTTGTAAATGTATATAATTATTTTTGTGTTTCTTGCTCCATTTCCTCATGCTCTCTTCCTAGGTCAAAAGCCCTATGTTAAAGGGGAGAATTGCTATGCATCCTGTATAGTTGCCTCACCTGTCCCAACCACTTTGTACATAAATATGTCGCATATATTATTATATATATAAATATATATATAATTTTTGTACGTCCTTTTCATCTCCAATCTTCTTGAGTTCTTCTGTTCATTTCTTTCCGTTCCAAGTTATTCTTTCCATTGCGCAGTGTGAGGCCTCAGGACTGATGATCATAATGAAGTTTGGCTTTTAAGGACTACATAGAAGAGAGAGGGAAATTGATTAGGACAAATTAATTGCCCTCCTCCATGTCCATTTCCCAGAACTATGAAAACAGGGAACCAAATGATTTTCTGAATTGCCTGCCATTTAATTCACAATATGGAGTTCCATAACTTCATTAACGTGGAAAAGTTTTTTTCTTCAAAATAAGCTCAAATATTCTTGATCACAAGTTGGATTTTGGTTGTGTTTTCTCCAAAAGATGTTTTTGTGTAAGGTCTAAACAAAGAAACTGTTAACTTCCATCATCTGCTCAGGTGTCCCCACTCCATCAGTCCTGCTTCCTCAGTCAGCTTGACCATTTTGAATGGGTTTGGTCCTACCTCTGAACCAAGAAATTAACCTCCCAGATTTGAAGCCCCAGATACCATTTGTCCTTTGACTAAAGGATTTTTGTTTCTTTGGGCATCCCAAGTACTACAAGAGGGGCAAGGAGAATGCTACTGTATGGAAAATAATATTGGGAACTTCTCTCTTCCCCACTTCTTTTTCCCTTTGATGCTCTGGGAAAAGTTAAAAAAATTCCCTATATGGATAGGAATAGGGGGAAAGCCAAATGGCTTAATAGTTGTCGTCAAGTTTGGAGCAGAACTATGGGGTGGGAGAGGTATGGGTCTGGGTACTTTTTCAAACCCTGTTACTTGACAGTGTTTTTATTTTTTCTTCTGTGTTCGTCCGCAGTGGCCAAGTTGAATGATGCTTCCCGGGGCTCCCGACAGATCCTGAGACGCTGCCCCCCTGGGTCCTGTGCTGGCTCCTGCCCCTCCTTGCCTTAGTGGCTAGGGGGTCAGGAGGTGGCCTGGGTGCGGGCCGGAGAGGCAGAAGCCCCTGCCCGACGGTGTCCCAGCGCATGGAGCCCCTCGGGTTGAGCACCAAGACCTTGAATCTTTTTTGTGTTTTATTTTTCCAAACATCTTCTGGGGAAAATCTCTATGAAATCCTGGCGTGGGGTTGAGAGGGTGGGGTTGGGTGGGGGGACATGGGGTAATATGAATTGGGGCTTGGAGCAAAAAAAAAAATTGCTGACTACCCTCTTTCTGTAGCCCTTGGTTGGTGATGGCCGGGTATGGGGGTTGCTATAGGGAAAATGGACTGAAGATGGATCAGTCCAGTTCTGCAGAAAAAATGCCTTGTGTGCTGGGATTGGTGCTGGGTGATCTAGAGTCAGGTAAATGGACTGTCCATCTAGATCTGACCACTGTAAATACAGCTCCCTTTTGTCTGTCTGTAAAGCAGGCTGGGAATCATAACTCTAATATATCTAAATGTCTGAGGATTGCTGATCCTTTGAAGTAGAATTACCATGGGAATTGGGGCTGTGAGTTGGGGGGGAGGCAGAAATTTGGGGAGCCCTAAAGAGCCTAGGGAACTTTTTCAGTATTTGAAATAAAAAAAACACCCACAAAAAAAACCCCCAGAAGTCCTCTGAAGCTGCTGGTGTGTTTTATTGAGGGGGGCGGAAAGTAAACTTATGGAAACCATCAAAGAGAAAACTGATCTAGAATCTTGGACGGACATGGAACAGGGATAATTATATGAGGTATGGGTGGGTTCCTAGCTTCTGTCACTGGGAGGTGGGGTAGGGAAAGAAATAGGGACATAGCCACATAGGCTAGGGCCTCTGCCTAACCTGCAGATGATTGGTTCTCTTTGGTTTCTAGGGCAGCTATGGGAGGGCCAAATCAATCATTCTGTGATTGAGTAGTGGCTTACACAATCATGGACTCAGGGTTCCAAGTATTTTCATAGCCCCATTTCAAAGTTCTGACAGGCTTAACATAGGAAAAACCCACCCACCTCCTTTCTTCTTGAGTTTTTGTAATCCCTACTCCAGCCCTCATTAGAGCTGAAGCCTTTCTTGTGACCCTCAGAGTGCTAGAGAATATTCTCCCAAAGAAGTCCCAAGGCCAACCCCTCAGGCTGCCACTTGAGAACCCAGAAGCTATCTGATGGTGTCAAAGTCCTGTCCCATCCCATCCCCACCCCCACTTAATCTGAGCTAGCACATTCTGTTGGTATGTTGGAGTAGGTGACTATTGTCCTCTCTAAAGCCTGATTAAAGCACCTAGGAGGAGTATGTTTGAGAGAAGTGAAATGAGGGTTTCAAGGGCCAGATGCATTCCTATAAAATAATGTTTCTCTTGCATGGGAGAAGATGGAACTGCTAGTCAGAAAGAATGTTCTTTGGAGTTGGCTAGATCTTCACCCAGTTGGTTTCCAAATGAATTCTATTCTAGGAACCTGGCCTTTGCAGCTGTAGAGAAAATCAATGCCCAGACATCTCCCATCTGGTTCAGTATAGTTGATTCCTACTGGATATGTGCTATGGACTCTGGGTAATAATAAGATGAGTAATTTACAGTCTCTGCCTTTAAGGATCTTACAGAATCAATGGTGGGGAGTGAGTGGGAGTAAAAGTAAGATACTCAGTCACATAATGCAGAATGTGATTAAGTTCAATAAGATAGGATCTAAGGGCCACAAAATCATCCATCTAGAGGAGAGGGTATATTTTGTTGTGGATAGAGGAAGTTTTCATAAAGTGGCCTTTGAGAGGCCTTCAAAAAAACAGTATTCACCTGTGGGCCCCTTCTGCCCACTCATAGGCAAGCACTAAGAAAGCCACAGTTTAGGGAAGATGGTCCCTGCCTTCATCGAGCTTCAAATCTAGTCAAGGTTATGACATACATAATGATATTACAAGTTAACTACATTGAAGAAGTATAAAAGATGTGTGGCGGGGAAGATCAATGGGTCTTAGTGAAAAAGATGGCATTAGTGATGGACTTGATAGGATGAAACAGCCTAGAAGACAAAGTACGGGACATGTTTAACATCAGAGAAGCCCAGTTTAGAGTGGGTAGAGGAGAGCCAGCTAAAAACAGACGGTAAGTGCCAAATTGATGCCAAAGAAAAGGAGTTTTAAATTTCTAAGCAGTGAAGGGCCACTAAAGATATTTTGAATAGAGTGCTGACTAGATTAGGGCATAAAGTCTGGTAGTAATGGGATGTATGGTTTGGTGGAAATAAGTAGGAAGACAAGATAGGTAGCAACTACATTGATTCAGATGGGTAGTAATGAGTACTGTTAACAGAATGATCACAGTAGGAATAGAGGTGAATGTGAGAACTTGCAGAAGAATGTAGTGGGTTAGATGGGAGAAGATGCAAAGATAGCATCCTGGTTTGCAATTCAGAAAATGAATGATTCAAAGCCAAGATATGGAGCAGGTTTTTGGGGGGGGGAATTGTTTTTCTGTGTTGAGCTATAGGTGTTGGTGGGATATAGAAGAGATAGCCTGTAGTATATATGTGTGTGTGCATGTGCTAGCATCTGAGGCCACATTTAAATTTAAGTGCTTGATGGTGCAGCTATGACGCTTAGAAAAGAAATAAGGGCTAGAGATTTAAATTTGTCATCTGCATGGCGATGACAGTTGATAAAATAAGACTGCCAAGGAGAAAAATGGGAAGGGCTACCGATGGAGTCTTACTTTAAAATATGCAGATTAATGGAATCCTAAAATTTTCCCAAGTTAGAACTATATTGCAATGTGAAGGGGAGTTAAGGGAAGTTCATTACAGTTTCCCAAGCCTCTGTTCCAATCTGAATTTAGAGTGGGGAAGAGAACCAAGAAATTATGTCTTTGAAAATCAAGGGAGAGTAAAGTGGGAAAGAGAGGAAGTGATCAGTTGAAGATTAGTGCCAAAAAAGGCAATTAAGTTATTGGTAACCATCAGAGTGCAACTGTAGAGTTCCTAGAAGCCAGAGTGCAGAAAGTTATATAGAGTGGGCTATTAGGGAACTGGAAGTGTTGAAGGATGTACAGTGGTTTTTTTTGGGTAGGGGGAAGATGAGCAACACAATTCTTAAGAGGCAAGGTAGGGAGTACAGTAGTAGACAAGAGTGCTGGACTCTGGTGATGGCATCCATCTCCAAGGGTTGCTGTAAGATTCAAATGAGATTTGTTAGGCATTTTGAAACCTTAAGTACTATAACTGATGCTTTCTATTCTTCATAACAACTCCATAAGTAAGACAATAACATTAATACCTCCTGTCTGACAGACTTGGTCAGCAGAGCTGTGGAGGTGAGAAATAAGGTGTATTTGAAAAATGTAGTAGATTGGCTCTCAGGAGTAAGAAGTGAAGAATAGTAGATATTAGACATGGAAAGATCTTTTGAGGGTGCACTTAAGAACATTTAATGTCAGGCTGAGAAGCTATTGTGCTATCTACTCTAGAAAAAGTTAAGTAAATATAGGAAATTTTATATTAGGTAATATGAGGGACCTATAAAAGAAACTCAATCCATGACTCTGAGCCCAGTAACTAGATAGGAAGGGACAATCAATACACATAAGAACCTAATGATATATCAAAGCAGTATCAACATGCAAATGAATGGAATCCTAAACTTTTCCTGAATTGAAAATTGAAAATACATTGCAGTGTGAAGGAATCAAGGGAAGTTCATTACTATTATCCAAGACTCAGTTCCAGTCTGAATTAATGCCATAATTACTTTTAAGTTCTGTCAGATGTGGCTACTAATGGTATATTTCAAACTATCTAAGGAGTTATGTCAGTAAAGGTGAATGTAGGTAGCAGAGAAATTCCTTCTAAACTTCAGGGCAATATTCATTCAGGAAATCCTAAGTACAATGTACAAAGAACATATGTTAGATAATGAAAAAGCAAAAAGAAAAAACTCTGATCCCAAGAAACTTATACACTAGCAAGGAACTTAAGACACAAATGACCATAATAAAACATGGGTCCCAAAGAGGGATATAAATTGCTATGCAACATTCAAAGATTTCCAGCTGGGGTGAAACAAGGAAGATTGCATGGAAAGGGTAGTATTTGAATAAAATCCTAAAGGATGGGCAGGTAGTAACGTATACAGCAGGCAGAAATGTAAATGCTTACGTCACTGAATTAGGCCTGGGAAACTGAACAAGTGCACAGATTTGAGAATCACAAGTGTGTTTGCTAAACCATGAAAAACCCATTTTTATTGGAGTATAACTAAAAAGAAATGTCTGCAAAGCTCAGTTAGAGGCAATAAGGAGGACCTCTAATGCATGGATAAAGAGTTTAGGCTTCATTTGGCATGCAGAAAAGGAGCCAACAAAGATTTTGAGCAATGGAATGACTTGATTTGTGGATAAAATATATAACAAACATTTGGAAGTGTGAGG
This sequence comes from Monodelphis domestica, assembly GCF_027887165.1. Lineage (NCBI taxonomy): Eukaryota > Metazoa > Chordata > Mammalia > Didelphimorphia > Didelphidae > Monodelphis > Monodelphis domestica. The sequence continues at coordinate 495,998,537 of NC_077228.1, read as the reverse complement.
GAAAGAAGATTGGGAAATTGAAGTTTGAATTATTTCAATCTCCATTAAGTAGATGAGAATGTGGGGAGGGGATATAAGGTGGTTAGAGGCTTCAAGAGACAGAAAAAAGGTTCTGAAGTGACAGTGTCAGGGTTGAAGAAAGACTAAAGAAACTGGGTAACAACAGACGGGAGGACTCAGCTAGGATGAGATACCATGAATTTACTTTTTTGTTGCAGACCTGTGATTTTGTTAGTCTAGGGATCCCCTAGAATGGAAGCTTTTCTTCACTCACAGCAGTTGGCAACTGTAGGTGACAGTTGTAGAGAACTGTCTGAGGCTGTTGAAAGTGATTTATCCATTGTCACAGAACTAGTAGTCCTCATAAGCAAGACACATCCTAGGTCTTCCCAAATGAAAGGTCACCCCTTTATCTGCTATACCAACCTGTCTCTAGTCTATGAATATTTAATGGATGAAATTTACTTAGTTTTGACTCCTAGCAACAGTCAGTATTTTGGAATCTAGAGCCAAAAAAAGCCAAAAAACTGTAACTGGGCGGGTGGTACACAGATTTAAAGACTAGATCTAGAATGATAGTCAAGATAGGAAGGAATTCTTTATCCTGCCTGGGTCAAACAATCCAGTTTGGGATGGGTAGAAGGAGGGAAGGAAACAACCTTGGAGAGGGAAAGATGGATTTGATTTTTTTTCTCTTGAAAAAATTATCTACTATCTGCTATGAAAGACACTGTGCCCAAGATTACAGAGAAACATTCTCTATCCTCAAAAGAGCATACATCCTACTGGAGACCAAACTATGGTGAGAGAGAATAGAGAGTTGATTTAGGAAAAAATAAAGAAATGAGAGAGTTACATGGAGATTAATATGTGAGAAGACATGAATTTCTTTTTTAAAGGCTTCATTTTTTTTACATCACCATAATTCCCTCCAGTATCTCCTCTTTAGACAGTTATCCTATATAACAATATTTTTAAGACAAAGAAGGTGAATGGGGAGGAAGGAGAAAGTCCCCATAATATACTGAAACTGAAAATAATGTGCTACATACATCACTTGTACATTGAAGGATGGAATGGATAATATTGTGAGGGCTGTGATGTTCTTGGGGAAAACCTTATAGAGTTTTGGGGGGAAAGAGTTTGTTTAAGAAGGGAATAACTTCATAACATGGGATAGAGAGGAAGCATGGTAAGAGTGTAGGCATCAACTCTAACACCAGCTGTATGATCATAAGCAAATCACTTCTCCAGTTTACTTCACCTATAAATGGAAGGAAGATCTGTGACTTCTTGGGAACTGCTGATAGAAGAGAGTCTCCCTTCATGGGAGGTGACTTAGTAGATAAATTCCAAGTATTTAGTATGGATTCTGAGAGGCTGCAGCTTGGCTAGAATCTTACAGTATGTGTTTAAATCAGGACTTGAATCTAGGTCTTTCCATTTCCAGTTAACAGTATTCTTACTACTAATGTTGCCTTTCTTCATCTGTAAGTAGAGAAAATACCTGTAGTACTTACCTCACAGAGTTGTTGGGATTATCAAATGAGATAGTTTGTAAATCTTAAAAATACATTAAAATCAAAGAATTTGCCTGATGCACATACTCTGTGACCCTGGGTAAGTCACTTAACCTCCTAGGACCCTAAGAGATTTTCTTAAAGACTTTAAGTTACAGATGAGTATCTAGAGCAGCTACAAAGGAAGTTTATACATTGGAAGTTACCAGCGCTGAAAGATCCAAGAGAAAAAAAAAAGGAGAATATACCTATATTACTATAGAAGAAGTAAGACTAAGATGATAGAATTTTGTTGAGGGAAGAATAGAGTTTATCCAGTTCCAAAGTTCAAATCTGAATAATTGAAAAATGGAATTTTGACTTCAGGGTTTTCTCACACACGCATAGTTCCTAGGTGATTGTGATTGAAAGGGCTTTGTCAGTTCATTCACACACACACAGACAAGTGAATTCACACCAAAATGTTCTAATCTCTAATTTTCTGGGAGTAATTTCTTTTGTTTTTTGTCAGTTTTAAGATAAAGGGGAATAAGGGAAAAATTTTTGCTCCTTAATATAATTCTGTTAAGAAGCTTCAGAGGATTGGCTAAAGATTGGAGAATAATCCTCACAGAATGATGAGCCTCCACTTTGGAGTCTGTGATAGTACAAGAACACTTAGAGCTCAAAACAAAGTATGACCTTTGCAGAAATAAATCTGTCTTCTTCTGAACCAGATTATATTTAGAGTTAAAAGGACTATTAGGTAAACTATCAATACCCTTTTCTTTTCTTTTTTGAGTCAAATGCTGTAAAAACAAGTCTAGTGATAAGTCCTTCAGTAACTCATATCTGGGTATGACACTGTATTGAATTTTGCTCTAATTTGTATGCCATATTATGAGGAGAAATTAGCTATTACTCAAAATGTTGTTAATGAATAAAAGTTATATTTTTATAGAAAAGGCAGGAGTGAGTGGATTGTATGCTTTTCTCAGTTATCCATAATTAAGGAATCATTCACCAAGGGTTTATTAAAAGCTTAACATATACCAGATAATGCCAGGCATTGGGAACATAAGAGACAAAACATGAAACAGTTGCTGCCCTGAGGAGCTTTCATTCTATCAAAGAAAATAATGGGGGACAGCTGCCTAGCTCAGGATTGAGAGTCAGGCCCAGAGATGGGAGATCCTAGGTTCAAATTTGGCCTCAGACACTAGTTTGTGACTCAGGGCAAGTCACCTATCCCCATTGCTTAGCCCTTACCACTCTTCTGCCTTTCTAAGACAGACGGTAAGGGTTAAAAAAAGTTTTTTTAAAGAAAGAAAATAATGTCTACCCATAGATGAATATACAAACAATATGAGGTATTTTGGGTAGGAGAAGCACTAGAAGCCAGGGGAAATCAGAGGAGAGATTTTACCTAGCTGTGGTGCTTGAGCTGAGTTTTGGAGGATGCTACTGATTTTAAAAGGTGGAGATGAGAAGACAGCTCATTCTGGGATGGGGGAACAGTCTGTGCAAAGACATAGTAAAGATGAAAGATGGAATACCACACTTGAGGACCAGCAAGAAAATCAAGTTTGCCCAAACTTAGAATCCAGCCAAAAGGGAGAGTAATGCAGAGCAGAGTAATGTCAAGCTTGAGGCCCTCAAAACTCCAGAGAGAAGCCTAAACCATCTGAAAAGGTCATGGGGAAAATGATTAACAAAATAAAGAAAAATACAGTAAAACACAGACGATGCTAATTTGCGATTTTCTAAATCACTATGCAGCCTCCTGGGATCTGTTTCTATTTGACACCACTGATGTTAAGTAAGCTTGCAAAGGTGGGTTGGAGCCAGGTGGTGAAGGGCTTGAAATGCCAAATGGAAAGTTGGAGTTGATCTAAAGGCAAGAGGGAACCACTGAAGCTAAGCAGGAGAATGGCATGGTCACTTTGGCAGCTATGCTGAGGGTACATTGGAGGGGGAAAGATTTGAAGCAGATGTAGCAATTAGGCTTTTATGTGATCTAGGTCTAGGTGAGAATTGATGAGAGTCTGACCTAAGACAGTGACTGTGAGTGGAAGGAAGGAAACAAATGAATGGGGAGGGGGTTGTCAATTAGATTTGGTAACTGAATGGCTATATAGGTACGGAAGCACAGAGAGTTGAGAATAATGTCAAAATTGCAAACTTCTGTGAATGGAAGGATGCTGGTGACCACAGTGGAAACAGGAAAATAAGGAGTAAGAGTAGGGTTTAGGGAAAAGATGAGTTCTGTTTTGCACATATTGAGTTTAAGGCCTGTGAGACAAGCAGTTTGAAAAATCTGATAATCAGTTGCACAACTAGAGGTCAGGTCAGAGATTAGGACTTATTTATAGAGCATCTTCCCCATCCTTAATAAAACCTTTACTAGCTTCTACTATGCCCACCAGCTATCATCCTCTGCCTCTTTTTCTCTTAAAACTTCTTTAAAAAGCCATCTGCATTAGGTCTCTTGACTTCTCTCACTCTTCTAAACCTTCTGGTTTCAAATCTCATCATCCAACTGAAACAAGTTGCCAGTAATCAAATCTCTCAACTGCCAAATCTAATTCCCTTTTGTTAATCCTCTCCTTAAAAGTCTTTCGATTTGTTATTTGACACTGTTGATCACCTGCTCTTAATACTGTCTCTTCTCTCGGTTTTTGTGATTGTACTCTCCTAGTTCTCTTCTCTGCCTTAACCATTCCTTCCCAGTCTTTTTTTCTAGGCTTTTATCCATGCCCACTAACCAAGGGTATCCCCAAGGTTCAGTTCTTTTCTCTTTTCTTCCTACACTCTCCCTTTTGTGATCTCATCAATTCTTATGGTTTAGTTATCTCTATCCAAGTGTAGTCTCTTTCTTGAGCTTCAGGCTTGCATCACCAGCTGCCCTTTGGATATTTCAAACTAGATGTCTAGTAGGCATCTCAAACTCAACATGCCCAAAAGGGAACTCATTCTCTTCCTCTCCAAACCCTTCCCTCTTTCAAACTTCCCTGTTACTGTTGAGATTACCACTATTCTCCAGGTTCATCTCAAATCCTCTCAGTCATCCCACATAGCCAACCAGTTTCTAAATCTTATAACTTCTTCCTCTAGAACATCCCCTGCATATAACCCCTTCTCTCCACTCAATTACCATCCTTGTTCAAACCCTCATCACTTACTGATTGCCCAGACTTTTTCAATAACGTAACCTAATTACCCTCTGTCTGAAGTCTGTCTCTACTACAATCCATCTTCCACTTAGCTGCCAATGACTTTCCTAAGGCATAGTTATGATCATGCACTCCCTTCCCCTAAGCAATAAACTCTGGTAGCCCCCTATTTCCTAAATTCCTTTGACATTTAAAACAACCTTTTCCCCCTTCCTACTTCTCTAATCTTCTTACATTCTTCTCTCACTACAATTAAACCACACTGAGCTGCTTGCTATTCCTTCCATACAACACTCCCATTTCTGTATGATGCCTTTGCACTGGCTGTTCTCCTTTCCTGGAATGGCCTCTCTCCTAACTCCTGACTCTTAGAAGCCCTGGCTTCCTTTGAGACAGGTCAAGTGTCACCTTTAAGCCCAGTCAAGATCGTCCCCATAGTTACTAGAGCTGTCCCTTCAGGCTACTTTCTCCTAATTCTATTTATCTGTAAGTTCCTAGAAAATGAAGTTTTTACCTTTTCTCTGTATCCTCAGTGCACACACAGTGCCTAGACTCTAGGCCCTATAGCATCAAATATGCTTACTAAATGCTTGATTTGGGGCAGGTAGGTGGCTCAATGGAAAGAGAACCAGGCCTGGAGACAGGAGGTCCTGCATTCAAATCTGTCCTCAGATGCTTCCTAGCTCAGTAACCTTGGTAAATTACTTAACCCCATTACCTGGCCCTTACCATTTTTGTGCCTTGGAGCTGATAATAAGTATTAATTCTAAGACAGAAAGCAAAAATTTATAATTTTTTTTAGATACTTGATTGACTGAACACATAGGGGAAACAGAAAGAGTAGAAAGAAGAGGACTTAGGATAGAACATTGGGGCAATGCTTACATTTACAGAGCAGGAAATGTATGATCTCGAACAGAAGACTGAGGAACAATCAAGACCTAAAGAAGAACCAAAGAGAGAACAGTGTCATGAAACCCCCAAAGAGAGAAATTATCCAAGAGGAGAGGTTGGGTGACAATGTCATATGAAAAGAGGGAAAGGATGAAAATTGGGAAAAGGTCACTGGATTTTTCTATCCCTTCTCTAACCTATCCTCCATATAACTCCCAAAGTGATTCTCTAAAAGCCATTTACTTTGAATGGAGAGAGCTATTTCAGTGGAATGATCAATTCAGAAACCAAATTTCAAGGGAATCTGAGCCCTAGAACAAGATCCCAACTCCTGACTTTCTTTTTAGGTCCTTCCCCACTCAGTAGCCTGAGATTAGATCAAGCCTCCCAACTTCCATGACCTAAAGGGCCTATTTTGAAGCAGGACCCAGACACCAGATCTAAATAAGACCCAGTTGCCTACTTCTAGGCTTTAGTGGCTTCCAAGGTCTTCTGTGCCAGCCTGCCCTAGAATACAAGATTTCCTTTACCCCCTGACCCTCAGGGCTTCCTCCAGCACAGCTTCTTGGTTCCTAATCCCAACCCTGGATTACTATCATGTATCACGGAACAGAACTGGAGAAAATCACAAAATCATGATGACTAGACCCACTAGAAATTTGTTATTTGCTCTCAATTGGGCCCTAACTTTGGCAAGGCAATTATCTTATTCTCTAATTGACTGGCTATTCTACTCTTCATAGCATTTGCTTTAAACCTTCTTCTCTTCTCATGGCACCCCATATTCCTACTCTTTCTTCTGAGGATATTGTCTTCACCAAAATTAAGGCCAATCACCAAAATCTTCCTCTTTATCCCTCCTTATCTTATAGCACTCAGACATCTTCCACCACTCTGGTCTTAGATGAAGAAGTAGTCCTCTTTTCAAAGGTCAATTAAAAAAAAACAACCCTTCCCTTCTGTCTTAGAATCAATACTAGGTATGGTTCCAAGGCAAAATAGCAGTAAAGGCTAAACAATTGGGGTTAAGTGACTTGCCAAGGGTCACAGAGCTAGGGCTTACCTGGGTCACATTTGAACCCAGGACAGCCTATGTTCAGGCCTGGTTCTCTATCCACAGAGCCACCTAGCTTCCCTTTAAGGGTAATTCTTTTCATGTACCTGTGATCCCATCTCTGCTCATCTTTTTCAGCAGATTGCTCCCAGTATTGTCCTTTATTCTCTTTTAATTTATCCTTAGTCTCTATCTACTGGCTCCTTCCCTGCAGCCTACCAACATTCCCATGTCTCCCTTATTCTTAAAAAAAAAACAAAACTCCAATGAATAATGAATAATATTTGGAAATGACCAAATAAAAAAAAAAACCTCCTTTGATCCTACCATATTCATTAGCTATTATCCTTTATATCTTTTTTTCCAGAGGAAAATTCCTTTTAAAAAAAGCTGTCTCCAATAGGGACCTCCACTTCCTCTTCTCTCACCTTTTTTAAAAAAACTCTTACCTTCTGTCTTAGAATCAATACTGTATATTGATTCTAAGGCAGAAGAGCAGTAAGGGCTAGGCCATGGGGGTTAAATGACTTGCCCAGGGTCACCCAGCTAGGAAGTATCTGAGGCCAGATTTGAACCTAAGACCTCCTGTCTCTAGGCCTTGCTCTCCATCCACTGAGCACCCAGCTGTCCCCTCTTTCACTTTTTTCTGAGCCCTCTATAATCTAGGTTCTGATTTCATTCAACGGAAACTTTCCCAAAATGACCAATGGTCTCAATTGCTAAATCAAATGGCCTTTTCTCCGTTTTCATCCTTGATCTCTGTGGATCTGTCATTTGGCATTGTTAGTCATCCTCTCTTGCTCATCGGTCCTTCGAACATTGCTCTCTCCTAGGTCTCCTCCTACCTGACTCCTTAATCTCCCAGCTCTGTCATTATCCATGTCACACCCACTAAAGGTGGGTGTTCCCCAAGACTCCTTTACTCTCTCCCTTGGTACATCTAATCAGTCATCCTATTGATCATTTCTATGCCAGATCTGATTGCCAGGGCTGTGTAATCAGCCCTTATCTCTTTTCCTATCACCTACTGCTCTGGACAGTTTCAATGGATGACTCATAGCATCTCAACTCAAGGTCTTCCTCACTCCCCTTCCCCCCCCAATCCTCTCCCTCCTGTACTTCGCTATCACTTTTTTTCCAACCTTTACCTTCTTAGAATCAATTCTAAGTATAGGTTCCAAGGCAGGAGAGAAGTAAGGGTTCAATGACTCGGCCAGGGTCACACCGCTGGGAAGTGTCTAGATCACATCTGAACCCAAGAGCTCCTGCCTCCAGGCCTGGCTTTCTCTCTGAACTATCTAGCCCTCTCTATGCCTTTCCAGGGCATCACTACCATCCTCCCACTCAGCCAGCCTTGCAACCTTGGTGTCACCCTAAACGCCTTTCTCGACATCATTGTTTTCCAAAGCTGCTTATTTCCACCATTCCAGGGTGTCTTGTCCGTATTCCCCTTCTCCCCATCACACGAGCATCACCCTAGTTTAGGACCTCATCCCCCTCCCCCTAGACTATTGCACTAATTCCTCTCTGCCCCAGGCCTATCTCTACTCCGGTCCAGCCCCTACCTGCTTCCCCAAGTGATTTTCTTAAAGAGATTTGCCCGAGGGGTAGCTCAGTGGGCTGAGCTCCAGGCCTAGATACCGGAGGTCCTGGGTCTAAACTGGCCTCAGACACCCCCCAGCTGTGTGACCCTGGCCAAGTCACTTACTCCTCCTGGCCTAGCCCTTCTCTTGTTCTGCCTCACAGTGTCGATTCTAAGACGGAAGGCGAGGGTTAAAGGTAATACAGTAGAAACCCTCTTTTGCCCCGGGCAAGTCTCAACGCTGTTGACTTCAGTAACCCCGTCTTTAAGATAGCTGGAGAAGGAAACGGCAAACCCCTCCAGTATCTTCGCCAAGAAAACTCCAAGAGCTCGGGAAGAGCACGCTATGACTCAGCCAGTCTGAACACGAGAGCCCGTCCCCACTCAGCACGCCGCCGCGGCTCCTTTAAAACCCTTCCCGGCGTGGCCTAGGACCGAAGGGACTGCCGAGCGCAAGGACTAGAAATCACTTACTAAGGACCGAGAGGAGCCAGAGCCGCCGGCGAGCCACTCACGAGCACCATCTGGCGGCCGCTCACCCAAAGTCCAACTACAGTGACTAGAGGACTATTCACCGGGCGCCCGGAAACCGGAATAGTGCTGGAAAAGGTCACGCTCCCAACGGCGTCCTTCTATTGAAGTGAGACCTCCGAGGGAGATAGTTGGGGGCACGAGAGCCCTCCTCAACCCCACCCCGCTTCCCCAAAGGAGACCCCGTATTGGAGTGATCCCCAAATCCAGAAGAAACAGAGACCTCTAACCGACGGAAGGATCCCTGCTGGCCGTGTTTTGACTGGCTTTAGAATTGAATGCTATTGACATTGTATTGCCTTTTTATTTCTTTTGTTCAATATTTCCCAATGCCTTTTAATCTGGTTCAGGCTGCACTTGGGAGTGCGGAGGCCACCTGTAGCCCTCTGGCAGTCGGACACCTTTTGTCTCTCTGTGCCCCAATTCAGTCCTCACCCAGCTTCCGGGATGTACCGTCTCGGAGTCACTTCCTCTTCCCCTGACCCCGGAGTACCAGGAAATCTCCCATCCCCCACCTTTTTACAAGAAGCTGGTTTCATAGAGACCTGAGGATTTAGCAAGCATTTAATCCTTGTTGTGAGGATACCAAGTAAATATTTAGGCTAGAAGTCTGGAGTGGAAACTGGTCTGAAGATCCGGAGGAGAAAGATCTACTCTGACTGGCATCATTCTGTACATCTGGCGCCTCCTCTGGTGATTGGATCTATCCTCTCTGTCCCCCCCCCCTCCCCGCCCCCGCCAGAGAGGTAGGCGCGACCACCCTGGATCCACTGCTGCTATCTTAAGGTGGCTGCGGCAGCCTCGCAGCCTGGGACCCAACCCATCGCTCTGTCCTGGAGCCTCCTTAGGGTTGTGCATGCTTTTGTAGTTGGGACCTATGCCTCTCCTTCATTTCTTCCCCATTCTCCCAGGCCCCGAACGTGGCAGCTAAGGCAAAAATGGAAGCTGAATCTTCACCGGCTCTCTTCCTTCGAACCACTAGGAACTCATCTGATTTGGGTGAAAATTTGGATAACGAAATGGAAATATTGTTGCATGGCCCAACCCTTATGTATGACTCCTCTGTAATAAGGAACAAGAAATAAATTGTCAGGTCTACCTTCCCACTCCTTGCTGAGTCAGGGACAGGAAAGGAAGATGCCACGCACCAGTGTCATCTCCTGATAACCTCCTGACCATCCCCAACAACCCGACGACTGTCCTCAGCCCATTTTCCATGGCCTCTATATAAGGCTGCTAGCTTATCACAAACAGCAAACAAATGGTTGCTATGGACACCTTCCTTTTTGTTTTTTAACATGACAAAATTAGACTCTCTTTAGGCTGGCTGGCACAGGTGAAGCTGCCACCCTCCGTCTCTCAGCTAGCTATGCTATAGCAACACCACGTCTATCATCTCTTTTCCCTGCCTTCTTTAGATGTACTCCTTGGCCCTCTATTGACAGCATCCTTTGGGATCCCAAACTCTTGCTCTTACACCTACACTGTCCTCAATTAATTTCCAAACTCCCACTCTTATCTGGCTCTCTACCTCCCACCTCCTACCTAGGCTGCTCCATCCAGTCTCATTCCCGTTTCGGAGCCCCTAAGGAATCAGATTCTGGAGTGAAGGCTCAGAAAACCTCAGTTGTTTGAGTTCTGGGAAAGGCTTTTTCGGTGGTGCCCTTTGTCCTATGAAGAAATGAGAGGAGCAGAGTGGTTGGAAAGTTTTAGCCTCTGAGGCAGCAGAATCAGATGAGGATAAGAGAAGGGGAAGGAGCTCCATTCATGGGAGGAAGGTGGGAAATGAAGTCCAAACAGGACTGTGCACAGTGGTCCTAGAATCACCCTCCTTGGACAAGAGGAGATGGGGAAAGAGCCGTGCCACTTTGAACCTGTGCTCCAGCAACACAAGCTTTCTCTGCCTTCTCCAAAATAGAGACCCGAAGCTAAAGTGTAAACAGGAGTACTGGGCTGGAATTCTGAGCAGTCTTAGGTTTTACTTCTGAAGAGTTTTTTGTTTGGAGGGTTTGTTTTGTTTTGGCAGAGCATGAACTTTTACTCCTTTCATTCTTTTTTTCAAATCAAGTATTTATTTCCTGTCCCTACACACTCCTCCCAACAACAACAAAGAAAAATAAAACCTTCAATATACAATGCTGAACAAAAACAAGTTCCCCTAGTGGCCAAGTCCAAAAAGGTGTGCCTCATTCTGCATTTCATTTTAAGTCTATCATCTCTTTGTCAGGGGGCAGGCAGTGTATTTTGTCCTTGTTCCTCTGGACTCAAGGTTTGTCAGTGCATATTTTACCAAAACCCTAAAGCTTTTTCAAATTGCTTTCCTTTATGAAGTTAATATTGCACCAATTTTTCTTCTGACTCTCCTCACTTCACTCTGCATCTATTCATAGAAGTCTTCCTGGTTTTCTTTGAAACTTTCAGTTTCATTACTTCTCATGGTAAAATAACATTTTATTACATTCACATGCCATAATTTTAAAAGTAAATTTTTTTTTCAAGTAACAAAAAGCTATTTTCTCTCACCTATACATGCCATTAGGGAAAAAAAAACCTCATATATAACAAAGATATGTATCATAATTTACTCAGTCATTACTCAATAAATGGGCACCCCTTGAGTTTTCAGTTCTTTGCTACTACAAAAGCTGCTTTGGGTGTTATATGTTTAAGCCCTTTTCCGCTTTCTTTAATTTCTTTGGAGGATAGGCCTGGTCTATCAATGGGTCAAAATGTTTGCACAGTTTAGTAACTTTTGGAGTATGGTTCCAAATTGCTTTCCAGAATGAGTGGACCCAGTTCCTCCAACAGTGTATCAATGTGCCTCTTTTCCTGTAGCCCCTTCAACATTGTAATTTTTCTCTTTTGTCATCTGACAGTCTGATGGATGTGAGATAGTCCCCCATAGTTGCTTTAATTTGAACTTCTCTAATTATTTGTGATTTGGAGCATTTACAAAATAGGGCTATTTATAGCTTTCCCTTGGAAACTGTCCATATCCTTTGAACGTTTATCAACTGATAAATGTCTCTTATTCTTGATTTGGATTGGTTCTTCATAATATCTTGAATGAAATCTTTATATGAAAAACTTTTTGCAAAGGTGTTTCACTACTTACCTAATTTCCTATTTTTAGCTGCATTGGTTTTGCATAGAAACTTCTTAATTTTACCTCTTTTAAATTGTTCATTTTATCTTCTGTGACCACTTAGTCTATCCTTTGTTTGGAGACATGGTCAAGAAGTCTTCCCATATCTACAGATCTTAAAGGTAATTTCTTCCAGTCTCTTCTTATTTGCTAGTCATATTCACTTTTACATCCAAGTAATGTCCCCACTTGGCGTTTATATCAGTGTACTGAAATGTTGGTCTGTGCCTAATTTGTGTCAGATTGCTTCCTAATTTTCTTGGCAGATTTTGTCAAATAAGTGAGTTCTTGCCCAGTAACTGGAGTTGTTGGGTTTAACAAATACTACTGGCATTTATTTGTTTCTGTAGGTCATATACCTAATTTCTTCCATTGATTGACCTATTTTTCAACCAGTACCAAATCATTTAAAATTACTGCTTTGGGGGGCAGCTCAGTGGATTAAGAGCCAGTCCTAGAGACGGGAGGTCCTAGGTTCAAATCTGGCCTCAGCCACTTCCTAGCTGTGTGACCCTGGGCAAGTCACTTGACCCCCATTGCCTAGCCCTTACCACTCTTCTGCCTTGGAGCCAATACACAGTATTGACTCCAAGACGGAAGGTAAGGGTTTATAAAAAAAAATTACTGCTTTGTACTATAGTTTGAGATCTGGGGTGCTAGGTCCCCTTCTTTCCCACTTTTTCTTGTTACTTTCCAACTTTTTGTTCCTCCAGGAGAATGTTATTACTTTTCTAGATGAGGTTTCACTCCTAAGTCCAAGCAAGGTTAAAATGCCCCCAGTCCAACACACTCCCCCCTCCCCTTTTTTAAAATGTGCTTGATTTCCCTAGCTTGAATCCAATACTAGGTTGGACTACATGAGAGGAACAAATGTGTACAGTTCTCCCACCTCTGAATTTCTTGCACTTGTAAGATCAGTGGAGGAATTTTTCCTTCCCAGGTTGTAGAGACTAACCCTAGAAGTTGGCTGGTCAAGATTAATCCCAGATGGAAGGCAAAAATCAGACTAAGAGTCATACACAACTAGATTTCTATGTGAATTTTCCCTCCAACAGTGTAACCTATTGATACCTGCACATTGTATGTGGTTCTTATATCTTTCTAGAAGTTTGCCACTGGGGTGCACCCAGTATATTGATGGCCTTCCTTGGGTAATGGGTGCAATTAGAGAATTTCACCACCACCACCCTCTGATTAGGCTACATTACATAGAGCAGCTCCATGAGTTTGGAGTTAAGCCTCGTTTGGTGATACATTTACTTTGGCCCTTTCCAGTGAGACCTTTGTTATGTGGGACCAGAGGTTTTTGATTCAAAATTAAATGTTACTTTTCCCTCTAGTTGGAGTGGAGATTGGGGGTACATTACAGGACCAAGAAGAGCCATCTACACAGGAGACCTTAAAAGGAATGAATGGCTGCCCTTTGGCTCTTTCTCCAAACTTGGGGCGCATAATGCCCCTTTCTGGAATCTCCCTGTGAGGCCTTGTAGAAGGCAACAGCCATCCTTTACCCTGGCTGGAGTGGATCCCTATGTAAATGTGAGCTATTATTTGCAAAGACTACTTAAGAAAATTTGCTGATGACTAAGCTCTATAGGTTGCTCATTCAACTACATATCAGAAACTGGACAAAAGGTTTTCTTCACCCAGGAGTTTTTCCTGGTTAGGTTAGGCGAGCTCCTTTGAAGGGTTACAGATCCCATCTTGGAGGCTCTGCTTATTCCAGAGGCTGATGCAATCAATGCAGTGTCCTCCCCAAAAGGGAGTATCTGAAGAGTCTTAGCATCTGGGGGTTTACAAAGCCCTTTTACTTATCCTGTCTAATCTGATTGTTACAATAAGCTTGTGAGGTAGATGCTATTATGAGTCTCATTTTACAGTTGAGAAGACAGATGCTGAGTTTGAGTGACTTTAACCAACGTTACACAGCAAGTGTCTGAAGCAGGATTCAGATCAGGTTGTCCTGACTCAATATCTACTCATAGCATACTATCTCTCAAAAGGTAATGAATTGGGCACAGAATTGCAGAAGTAAAGCAGATAAGCAAAAGGGTTATTGGACAAACAGGTCACTGCACTCTGATACATGTCAGGGAGTGTTATATAATTTTAACCTATTCCAGAAGTCATCTTGTTGTCTAGAAAGCAAATAAATCAGAAGGATCTCACATTCTCTATATATTTCAGTCATTTAAGATGATACAGATGTGGTTGTGTGCTGAATGCCATTTGTGAAAGTCTTCTTGTTTCCTTCTAAGACTCACAAAAAGGATGCCCTATACTTATGTCTAAATTATTTTCATAAAAATTTCATATAGATTAGTAAGTGTGCATTTGGGCCTATGTTTATTAATGTTTTCTTAGTGGTTTTTTTTTTTAACCCTTACCTTCCTTCTTAGAATCAATACTGTGTATTGGCTCCAAGGCAGAAGAATGGTAAGGGCTAGGCAATGGGGGTCAAGTGACTTGCCCAGGGTCACACAGCTGGGAAGTGTCTGAGGCCAGATTTGAACCTAGGACCTTCCATCTCTAGGCCTGGTTCTCAATCCACTGAGCTACCCAGCTGCCCCCTTTCTTAGTGGTTTTTAAAAACCCTTATCTTCTATCTTAGAATTCATACCAAGTATAAGTTCCAAGGCAGAAGAGCCAAAAGGGCTAAGCAATTGGAGTTAAATGACTTACCCAGATCACACATCTATGGAAATGTCCGGCCAGATTTAAACATAAGACTTCCTGTCTCCACTGAGCCTAGTTGACCCCCTTAGTCTTTTTTTTTTGTAATAATATCTAAGCTTTTTCACCTCTTTGGTATCTTTCCCTCCTTCAAATACCTAAAAAAGTGATCCTTGAGGACATACAATTCTATCACCTCCAAAGTTGCCTCCTTTCTATGTAGTTGGTCTAATCTGACTGCTTTTGTTTTTTTCAGTGCCATTTCTACTTCCTCTGTGGGACTGTGATGTTAGAGCCTAAATATGAATGCTTTACTCTTTGATGGAGAAAAAGGGTTTCTTAAATGTATGTATCTTTCCTGTCTTCCTTCTCTTTTTTCCCCCTTCCATCTTCATTTTTGAATTGCTTTCAGGTTGGCTTTACTTATCAAGACTTTTGCTAAGCTTTCTTTAAATTGGCATTACCCTCCACTGATAGTGGAAAAATCCACTGATTTTTATAAAAAAGTATTGGCTCTAAATTTTCCACCATTCTTTTGTATGAATTTACAAATTAATTTATATTCAAAATCTGCATTGCACTTTACTGCTATATCCTTTCCCTTAGCAAGTGATCCAACTTTTTATAGACATGGATTTTAGTTTCATTTGGCCTCTTTGCTAAAGCAATTGATTTAGATTGGTTTAAATTATTTTAATGTACTGATGTCCTTGTAAGTAGGTGGTGTAGTGGATGGAGTAACATTCCTGGCATCAGGAAAATTCATCTTCCTGAATTCAGATTTGGCCTCAGACTCTTATTAGATGTGTGATCATGGGCAAATCACTTAAACTTGTTTGCCTCAGTTTCCTCATTTGTCAAATAAACTAGAGAAGGAAGCAAACCACTTCAGTATTCTTGCCAAGAAAACCCCAAATGGGATCATGAAGAGTCAAACATTACTGAAAACAAATCAACAACAAAAATTGATGTCCTTTTATATCTCATTTTTTAATATCAACTTGTTGAAATAGATCAGTTTAGAGTTCTTTTGATTGAATACCACATCCTTTCCCCATTTTTATTATTTCTTTAACTTTGTATTAACCTCACTCCTTGATCTAACAAGTTGGTCCTAAATTCACATAGCATGAACAAGCCATTTTACTGTTAAAATATAATCAATTTTGTGTGTGTTGTTAATTATTATTAAGTCTGTTATTTTTCTGATACTTTTCTTGGAAGTATTCATTATATATATATATATATGAAGCTTTTGTAGTCTGTTATAAATCTTTGGACTGTCTCATTCCTTATTCCTTCCTCATCCATATTTTCTGACATTTTTTTGCCATTCTAGCCTATTGCCCTCTTTCTATTGAAGTTTCTGAATATTGAAGTGTAGACTGATTTAGCTTGGAGGGTTTTATTAGACCTTTGTAGAATCTCTCTACTTCTTTGTTCTCTGGCACAGGTACTGGTACATGTGCTACAAGATGCAAGCTCCTCAAGGGCAAGGTTTGTTTTTTGTCTTTGTGTCACCTGTACCTAGCACAATGCCTGGCACATAGGAGGCACTTGAATACCTGCTGAATGACAGGTATTGGACCTGTGATTTCACTAGTATTGGGAATAACGAGATGTGGAAGTTCCCTTTATGAATGCATATGAATGTCTTCTTTTAAACTTAAAGCTTTGGAAAGTTGTTGAGGGTGCCAAGGATCTAACTGACTTCAGTTCACAATTACACACATGGTAGAGGTAAGGCTTGAGCCCACGTCTTTCTGACTCTGAGGCCAGCTCACTCCCATGACAGACTGCCTCTCAGCATTGTTGAAAAAATTAATTACTTTCAGTGATCTTTTTGCAAATACTTACCATGAGTGCTGCAAATAAGGAATGATCAAATGTTTTTTGTAGCCTTGGAACTCATGATAAAAAACAATTCTTCCAACTCTTATTGGCCCTCTAAGAAGAATCCATGAACTATCCTTTCATTTAGCTACAATTTCTTTCTATCTTCTGGCTTTGTTTATGGCAGGAATGTTAAGAGGGAAACCATTCAACTCTTCTAATAGTATGTTCACTTGATTACTGGCTGAGGATCTGATATTTAGGTTAACAATGGGTAAATTAATGTTTGTGGACAATTTTTATAAAAATTGCAATCCCTGGCACTCATTGCTCCTGTTTCTACCACTCTGCTACTTCCAGGGTAGATAGTTTCCCATCTGTAAAATTAGGGAGCTGGACTAGATGACTCTAAGGTCCATTCCAGCTTTAGAATCTATGACGCTTCTAAGTAGAAGAGTGCTAGACAAGGCTAAAGGCTGTTTTGTATTTTTGTTTCATATAATTCACCATGAAGTTGTCAGCTTACTGTAATAAGCCTCTGTGATAGCTAGACCGATTCTTGGGAAGAAAATAATCTCTTGCCTGAACCACATTCCCAATCTCTTCTGCATGGTAGAACCTTACCCTCTCCTAACATGGCCTATAAGACCCAGGGTCACTTACTTGCTAGAATGAGGTATCAGAGTACAACTTTATGGAGTGAGTTTATCTTGATGATTTCTATAGAATTTTATAATTTACAAAGTATTATCATATTCCTGATCTCATTTCATCATCACTTTTGTGAGGGAGGCAGGGCTGACAAAAATTACCCCCATTTTACTGATGAAGAAACTAAGGCTCAAAATGACTTTTTTAAAAACCCTTACCTTCTATCCTAGTATCAATTCTAAGACAGAAGAGCAGCAAGAACTAGGCAACTGGGATTGTGACTTGTCCAGGGTCACACAGCTAGGAAATGTCTGAGGTCAGATTTGAACATAGTTCTCCCAATTCCAAGCCTGGTGATCTATCTACTGTGCTACCTAGCTTCCATCAAAGTGGCTTCTTTAACAGGGTTGATAAACTGATAGACCAAGGACTGTTATAGACAGGACTGTACTTGGTGCTACAAAAAGACATCAATAGTCTCTTATATTCTAATAGATTGAATGGCAGAGATGAAATTATTATATTTTAGTAGACTGATATGGCAGAGATGAAAGAGATGAAAGTTCTGTTGGATGAACTGACAGCTGGTTGACTGGATCCAAAATGTGTTGATTAATAGATTGTTTTCAGCTAGGAGAGAGATCTCTCTTAGCAAGCATCAAGGGCTGTACCCTTGGCCCTGTTCTTCATGGCATTTTTATGTTGACTTGGAAAAACATAAGATAGCCGACTTGACAAATTTGCAGATAACAAATCCAAAAATAATAGCTAATAAATTGTTGTTGTTTGTCCTTCATTTTCAAAGAAGACCAATGACAACACAATGTGTTCAGCTGTGGATCAATAGAAGTTTGAGAGGCACAGATCAGGCACAAAAGTACATGAGAACATTTAGAGTGAAAATAACTCTGGATTTGCTCAGCTCTCATTTCCTTTGTGTTTCAATTTCAATTCTGCTTTACTTATGGAGTACAATGTCTTCTTTGATGCCAATCCTGAACCAGTGCCAACTAGGTCTCACAGTCAGTACTAAAGTTCTTCAGAGATAACCTTGAGAGTGTCTTTATGTAAGCAATTAGCTTGTTCGAGTTCTCCATAAAATAGTCTGTTGGGAAAGCAAGCACCTGGCATCCAAGCCATGTGGTCAGCCCATCCGAGTTGCACTCTCCAACAGGGTCTGAATGCTTGGAAATTCCGCTCTAAAGAGCACCTCAGTGTCTGGCACCGTATCTCTCCAGGAGCTCTTCAGGATCTTCCTGAGACAAATCCAGTGGAAGCAGTTCAGTTACAGACTGACCAGGTTTCACAAGCAGACAACAGTGTAGCCAGCATGATGGCTCTTTAAACCTTGAGTTTGGTGGCAACCTGCTAGACATCTTTTCCTTCCCACACTGTTTCAGAAGCTTCCAAAACAATGAGCTAACTGGCTATCAGTACACGCATGAATCTCACCGGTCCTGGAGAGTGTACTGCCAAGGTAAATGAACTTATCCACATATGAATGGTACAGTGCTGGCTCGTGGAGGACGTGTGTTTTCTTGGTGTTAGCTGTTAGGCCAAAATTAGCATAGGAAGCAGAGAATTGATCTATACCCGATTGCATCTTGGCCTCAGAAGCTGCACTGAATGCACAATCATCTGTGAATAAAAAGCCAGACACCAGCTCTGCCTCAACTTTTGTCCTGGCTTGTAGCCTTTTCAGATTAAATAGATCATTAGTGCAGAAGCTGATCTTGATGCCATTTTCATCCTCACCAAAAGTGTCTCGGAAAACATGCTGAAGCGTATGGGAGTAAACACACAACCTTGTTTCATTCCTTTAGTGACTGGGAAAACATGGGATGTTATCCAGAACTCAGATGAGCATGCCATTGTGAAATTGGCATACAACTGATAAATTAGCCTAGCATTCAAGGCTTTAGCCTTTAATCATACCTTATAAATATTTCCTCTTGACATGATTTACCATCCTATCAAATGAGACTATTCTTTGTTCCCAGAATATGCCTCAGCCTTTCTTGCCTCAGTAATTTGCTTACTACATTCCTATGTTGGGAATGCATTTCCTTATAAAGATAAGAAAAAGGAGACTTCCTGAAAAATATTATTATAAAACCACAGGATTTAGAGCCAGAAGGGGTCATAAAGGTCATCTGGTTGATCCCTTTCAGTTTTAAAATGAAGATACTGAGGTCCAGAGTTTCAATGTCCTATCCAAAATGGCCCAATTTGTAAATAGCAAAGCTGGAAAAAGTTTTTCCCATTGTCCTGAAAAAAATTTAATGTAAAACCCTGTTAATTTCCCAAATTTATAAAAGAAACTTCATCCTTCACAGTGATAATGTCCAACTCAAAACTGCATATCTGTAACATGTCTAATGGATGTATAATTTATAACCAAAAATGATCTGGAATTGTAAAAAGTTTGTGTGTTTGTACTGACTGTGTATGGACAACTGTACGCAGTGGACATTGAAGGAGTGAAGAGAAAAGTTCATTAGGGCAAAACTAAAAGGGGAAAAAGACAGGATCTCTAGAGAAGGACCTTCCCAGGGAGTGGTGACAATGAAAGGCCATCAACAATAAAAGCGGACTGAGCATCTTTCTGCAAGGGTGTTTGAGACACAACCAAGTACAAAATTCCATTGGTGCCTTTGAGAAGTATAATCACAGGGTCTCTCACCAAGCTCACCTTGGACAAATAAGTCATCTGGCCCTTGTTGGAATACTTTTAGTGTGGGAAAACCCACAATCTCCAGAGTCAGGCTGTTCCCCTTTGGGAAAGCTCCCCTAGCCAATATTTTCTTATTAGCTTAAATCTACTTCTATGCAATTTCCACACAGTGGTCCTAGTTCAGCCCCCTCACCTCCAACAGAACAAGGCCAATCCCCTCCCACACCAGTATAATAGGTAAAACATATACACAAAAAGACAAAACCAAAAGTATTTTATATGCCACATTGCTGAATTATCTTAAAAGCTGCACCAATGGAACCAAATCTTTAGCAGATTTTATTAACCTGGAAAGTTTTCCTTGTAACTTTTCTATGGCCCAGCTTAGCTAGGTTTGAAGAGGCTCTTCCCACAAGGGCTGGCCACCATGGAATGAATTTCTCCTACTAAAGCAACTTATTGAAAATTGTCTAACAAAGGTATGTAAGGGACTGTGATTTATAATATCAATCAAAATTTTGTTAGATTCTGCCTTGAATCCTTGAAAGCAAGAATCATTACTTTGTACACAGTAGATAGGTAATACGGGTTTGTTCAATTGAATTTTTTTGAATTGAATGATACAAGATAGCACATAAGTGCTAAAAGGTCAGAGGTAGAAGATAATTGTGAATTGGTATGGCTGGTTGACTTCATTGGGTGAAATGAGAACTAGGAAAAGCAAGACTTAGAAAGAGAACGAAATTGTAGGCAGAAAGAATAGTCTTAAAAGTTGCCGAGGTAAGTGGGAATGGGTCCAGTGGGTTTGGTGCAGAATAAATCGATCAGTTTGCTGCTCCAGCAAATCACAGAGAAGAGTCTAACTAGGAAAACTCCCAGGGGTACAGGGTACTACTCTGAGCATTAAATGACCTTGTTTCTTGCCTTTACAACGCCTTCTAAATATTTTTAGCGTCATAATTCTTCAGTAGAATAAGTCTAGAGAACAGGCAGAAAAAAAAAATAAAGGGTCAGAAAATGGAGAGAGAAGAGTCTCACCGAACATATTGGTGAAAAAACCAGATCCCAATCCAGCCTTCTTTGTAGCTAGTGGTTGGCAGGACTAGAAAGGTTATTGTCTAGAAGCAACGCACATCAAAATGCTCTCTAGTCAGCAAGCCTAAGAGGGAAGTTCAGTTAGATGGGCCTAAAGTTTAGGATGTAAAGGAAGTTCTCAGAAACAGCTGCAATAATTTCAAAACCGATATGTCATCAGAGGCTTTGAAACACGCCTAGGGGGTTAGCACTGTTTTTCTTTTGCAGCCTAGGTTTTTGCCAGCTTTACTTATTTTAACAGAAGCAATAAGGATGGTGGGCAAGCCCTTTTGATTCTCTAGAAACTCAATCTCTAAGGCTGTCTTAATAGTTCTCATTATCAAAAACTTTAATAATGATAGCTGACATTTGTATTGGCTTTAAGGCTCATACATTGTCTCATTTGATGCTTACAGAAATCCTGTGAAGAAAGAACTAAAGATTTTATCATTTTATAGTTGAGAAAATTGAGGCACAGAGAGGCATGTCACACTCATGACTAATGCTGGGGGCAGAATTTAAATCCCAGGCTCTGCTTGGTGCCCTTTCCAGGGCTTTCCCTGGATTCTTTCTTCCTTTTTCCAGGATCTCTTATCTCTTCCTCATGATAAAAGAACTTTGAATGGCTCAGTGAGGTTCTAGCCAACAAGGTTAGGCTTTTGTCAACTACACAGCAAATTGAGCAGTATCAGCTTTATGTTGTGCTTCTCTTCATTAGAATCTCACTTCTCTTTCCATTAATTTTTATAGTTTTCCTTTGTGGTAGGAAGCAAAGATAGGTGCAATAAGTGCCCTGAAAGGATTTTTTTTCCCTGCTGAAATGGTGCTTTGTCCTAAAGATAACTCAGAATCTCACAAGCAGAGATGAATCCTTGAAGGCTGAGTTCCTTTAGCCTCCTGCTCCCTCTGAACAGGTCTCTCTGCTACTTCTCACTATTCTTACTTTTCCCTTTGCAAAGCAGCTCTTTTCCTGATTCTAGCTAGTCTGCTGCTCTGGATTCTTCTAGAAAATTTCAGGACATTTTTATTTCTAGTCCTTTGCAAGCCTTATGTTTTTCATATGTGTACACTCTATTTCCTCTATTATACAGAGCAAGGATGCGGTTTCCTCTTTTCCTACTTCTCTCCTTCCTTCCTCTAACCTTAACCCACCCCGCAGGACTCTACCCCATGGGCTGGGTGCTTAATTAGTTAATAGCTCAGATAAATGAATCTCCTTATTAGGAAAGAAATGGGATCAATGGTTCATCCAGTCTAATAGTCTGTCTCTGACCATTCAGTTCAATTAGACATTTTCATAGCGCCCAATAATGTAAGACACTTTAGGAGATATAAAGATGAACAACAATACAGTCCTTGCCTTCTAGGGTATAATCTATAGGCAGAAATCACAGAGAAAGGCACCATGGCATTGTGGCTAGGAAGAGCAGCTTCAAATTTATCCCTGCCTCTGACACATCTTGGCTGTGTGACCCTGGGCAAGCCTCTTAACCTCCCAAACCCCCTATACCAAGCAACTCTCAAAGCAGCGGGTTATCCAAACTGGTGAAGGAAGTTTCCCTGTACTAGTGAAAAAAAACAAAAACCAAAATCACACAGATGAATAGAATACAAACCAACATGTGATAAGTGCTATAAGGGATACAAAGAGCTATGGCAGCCCAGAGAAGAGGTTACTTCCTACTGGGGGAGAGCCTGTATCTGGGTAGTATTTGAAAGTCTACGTGTTGCTCTATGATATGAGAAGACTTCATGGAAAAAGCAGGATTTAGGCTGGGCTTTGAATGAGGAGGATTTTGTTTTTAGAAAGTTGTTTTCTTCATTGATTTTTTCCCCCAAGCTGTTGATTGTGAATTCTCTTATTTGATTTTGTAAAACTTCTTTTCAAGTTCTTCCAGGAGTTTTTTAGGGGTCTAAAACCCTTCCTCACTTGACCCTGGGCAAGTCACTTAATCCCCATTGCCTAACCATTATTGCTCTTCTGTCTTGGAAGAAATACACAGTATTGATTCCAAGATGGAAAGTAAGAGTTAAAAAAAAAAGATGGGTCATCATAATCACATTGTCTTTTACTGCTCAGACATATTCTTATATAGTTTACTAGAATAATATTTCTTGTGCATAGGATCATGGAATTTAGAATTAAAGAGTCTTTATGAAATACCTAATTCAACCTGGTGTTCATCTTATAAATGGTGAAATTAAGGCCTAGATATGAAGTAGCTGGGCCAAAGGAAATTTGAACCCAGTTTTCTGATTCCAAAACCTGTTCTTGTGTTGCTCCTCTGATCTTTGGCACTTGAAGACCTCTAGATCTAGAGTTCCTATCCTTCTAGTCATCTTTTATCACTCTCCACACATAAATTCACACTTGTCTAGTTTCTGCCTCCCGAGTATGTTTTCTTATCTCCTGCCTCCACCTTTGTGCATTCTGTTCCTTATGCCTAGAATGTACTCTCTCCTCTTTCTCAGTGAACTCCTATCCATTCTTAAAGTAAAGGTTTCAAACATGTTCCCAGCAGGCCATATCTGACCCACAATACTCTCAAATCCACTTAAGCCAGATTAAAATGTAATTGAGGGTCAGGGAGTAAGAGTTTCCTAACAGAGTGGATAGAGTACTTGGCCTGGAGTCCAGGGGATCTAAATTCAAATCTGGCCTCAATTTCTAGCTCTGTGACTGTGGACAAGTCAGTTAATCCCAACCAACTAGCCTTTGCCATTCTTCTATTTTAGAATAAACAGAAGAGCATTAAAAAAATTTAATTGGGAATATATAATAAATATATATTTGTATATTTATAAAATATTATATATATTTATATGCATATAAATATATATAAAACATATTTATAAAAATATAATAAAATACAGACAATATTTCATTTAAAAATCAAGTTATGTGGCCCAGAAGGATTCTTACATGTGGGTCAATGATTTAAGTTTGACACCACTCCTTTAAATCTTTTTTTTTTAAGCCTTACCTTCTGTCTTAGAATCAATACTGGGTATTTGTTCCAAGGCAGAAGAATGGTAAGGGCTAGGCAATGGGGGTTAAGGGACTTGCCCAGGGTCACACAGCTAGGAAGCGTCTGAGGCCTGATTTGAACCTCTCTAAGCCTGGCTCTCAATCCACTGAGCTACCCAGCTGCCCCCTTTAAACCTTAATATATGTCCTCTATGAAGCCTTTTCTGGTGCCCTGCATTTGATAAAAACCTACCTTACATGTTTTACACACACACCCCAACCCCCCAAAACTATTTGAAGGAGGCAACTTAGTATAGTGAATTGGGAGCTGGCCTTGGAATTAGAAAGACCTAGATTTGAGTCCTCTGTATGTATGATTGTGACCCTGGGATATGTTACCTAAACTTGCTGTACCTCAGGCAATGTTCTAAGACTAAATTGCAGAAATAGTTACTGAAGGAGTTTCTTACAACAATAAAATCACAGCTCCATGAACCCCCTTCCTCCAAAACAAATTATCATATAAATTAATATATGAGCCATTCTCTATATATTAAATCGCATGATAAATGTTTATCTTGTCCTTCTATTAAGCTACATGAATCTTATACAAATTCTTTCTCTCCTGTGGTCATTAATAAATGCTTGTAGAAAGGGAGGAAGAAAAAGGAATGGAGAGAAACAGAAAGGACATTCTCTTTTATGAATCATTTTGGACCTATTCCATTTTGAAGAGTCATATCTTGTTTGAGAAGTTCAGGTTGAGGCTGTTATAAATTAATGCAGTTTTGTCTTGTCATCTTTAACCTTTCATCCAGTTTGGGGCTGATTTTTGACCTCTGCTCCAATGAGATAACAGTCTCACCCAACACAGTCAGCTAATCCAGAATGGCTCCCATGTGTATAAGCAGTCATTTCCTATCTGTTAAGATATTGTCAATTGTTTAGTGCTCATGACATCTAGTACTTTCTAGATCCTTCTTAGAAAAACGAATCGATGATAAATAGGCAGGAAGTTCCTGAATAGTCAAAAAGCTTTTCTCTTTTTGTTTCTTAATCTAAACAGTATTTTAAAACATCTTTTTCATAGTCCATTCCTATCCTACCTTCACATTGAAATCACTAAGCAAAAATGTATATATTGATGTGATTTGCAGAATCTTAAATTCTTCATAGACTTTTTGTACTTTCTACAATAGCTGTTGCTACAAAAACTAAAATTATCTTCATGGCATTCTTTGTGCTTAAGCTTACCATGAAGAATGCAAGGCAAAATAACCATATGTTCCATTATGCTATTAGAATCGCTGTACAAACAATAAAATCAACTTTAGTGGGAGCTAAGTAGCTCAGTGGATTGAGAGCCAAGCCTGGAGATTGGAAGTCCTGAGTTCAAATTTGACCTTAGGTACTTTCCTAGTTGTGTAACCCTGGGCAAGTCACTTAACCCCCATTTGAACCCTCACTGGCCAGTTTCCACTTAAGGAGAGGCTCTTCTGCCTTGTAACCCAGACTTAGCATTGATTTTAAGACCAGAAGGTAAAGGCTTAAAGAGAAAATAAAATAAAATCAACATTACCAAGTCCTCTAATTGCCCCTTCCAAGGACTCTCCTTCATTTAGCTACAACTTTATGAATATTTTAGTTTCATTTGGTTTATAATTAGAATATTCATGTGGATATTAGATACTTAGATACTATATTGCACTTGATCACTGGAAAAGGCTCTCACATTTAGAGCATTAGCAGTAAAATGAATAGATTTGTAAGGGGTAAAATTAGGGTATGTTGACTGAATATATTATTTTAGTGGTTGCCAAGGATTTAAATTCAATCCCAATAAAATACTCAAGTCAGTTTGGGATTTTTATGGTGGTTTAATTACAATGAAGGAGAGGAAATGAGATAATACTCAAATATTGAAATACAAAATCTACTATCTGACTCTGAGCTTCTAATTTATCAGGTCATTTACCATGATGTCCATAGATTCAGACCCTTAGAATGTTATGATCATATTGTGTATTGAATAATGTTCATCCTTTGTTTCAGAGGACCAATGACATAAGAGAATCTCTTGGCTTATGAATGAATTGGATTTGAGTGACAGAATCACCAAAGTCCAATGGCAAGGCAAAAGTCAGGCTAACTGGTGGTAGCCAGGATGCAGTGAATATTCTTAGTCTCTTTGATGTCTCACCAAGCTCTAAGCACACCACAGCACCTGCTCCAGCTGCCTTTGTGACCATTGGAATAAATTATTCTCATCTGTCCATTCAACTGGGGGAAGTCTTACATGCTTGGGGTCAAAATCCCCCTAAATTACTTAAGGGTTTATGACCTGTTACCCTCAACCTGGTTTAGCCCATCTGCTGAGACAGTTTTACCAAGAGGTGGCCAATAAGAATGCTACAGTTTCTTGGAGCCACAGGTGAAGATTGGGTGACAAACACCAAAGAGGGATGAGCATCCCTGAAAAGGGCTCAACAAGCCCTCACACCAGAGGTACCAGTCTCCCCTGCACACCCCATAATAAGTGTGTTGTATATAACATGAAAAGGGAACTAGACCAAACATTATCATGGCAAAAGAACCGCTCCCAACCAACTCCCTTTATTTCTGGTGGAAATGCCCAACATTTCTGTGCCCTCTACCTCCTGTGAATCATTTCCTGGACAGTAAGCCTCTACACAGACAACAAGATGATCAGAGGTACTGGTCTAGAGTCAGGCCAGGATCTGAAGCAACCTATTCTTGGGATCACACTGAGATACTATTTCCTACAAAAGCTTAATCACTGCAGCATAATCATCATCATAAGGTGGGTGAAAAAAAAGCCCAGAAATCCCATTAGCCAGCATATGCCAGACGGAGAGGCATGGCATCAAGGCACATCAGTTTATAACAGAAAGTAATTTGTAGGCCTTACAAAGGATAATGGTGAAAGACTATGAACAGTAATATCTTATAATACCAAAGTGTGGTTTGGTGTAGGATATCCTGAGACCATTTTCAGATGAAATCAGGATAATGACAAACAAATGAAAAATAGAATGAACTTGCCAGCATTTCTATAATAGCCTATTTTCAAAGTTTAGGACAATGGTAACATCACATCTAGACTCTTGACATCTAAATTCCAATATGAAAATATAGAAATAATATTTAAGAAAAAGAAGCCAGGATGAGCAGTGAGACCATTGCTTGCTCCACTATATGATCTCACTGATGTGGGGTGTTCTTTCCAGGGAGGCAGATCACAAATCTACTCACCCCTCACCTTGTAACTCTTAGCCCAGGTCTGCCTACAAGTTTGCTTAGAGGTCTGTAAGTTCAGAGTTCTAGATGTGTCATGGGATGCTTTGTGGAAGAACATGGTCCAGATCACTTGATATAGCATGAATACTAAAAAAGCACAAAGACTGTAACACGAGTTTTATCTTGGCATTTTGTCATATGACCAGTGCATTTTTTTCAATCATATATTTTTGTGATATCATCCTTTGTTTCCCCATAATTTTTCTTTGGTAATTTGTAGCAATCTATCCCACCCATCATATAGTTCTCCTTTGCTCTTGGAGTGACTCAAATAGATTGGCTGACCTTCAACCTATTTCTTCTTACACCATTGTTAGTCTATGAATCACTACCATATGATATGAAGGCAGAGCTGCCAACTGTCAAACTATTTAAAAGATAATCTAAACAATTGGTAAAAATCACAATAGTATCAAAAAAGTGATCATCTTTTAAAAATTTTATGAAAACAAAGAGAGCATATGCTTAGTGAAACCATAGGAGACAGGTTTTTGAAAAGAATGTTCAAAACTGACATCTCCAATAATTTGACTGAAAGACACAAAAAAAGATCCAGTTTTGTTTATTGTCAAGTGATTACCAAAAAAAGACTAACAAAATGAGGCTTTAAAGATGCTCTTTTAATAAAATGTCTTATGTTTACAATAAGACCCTAAAAGGCTCCTGGCTAGATATACCACAGAGAAACCTTCATTCCATAATCCTCCAATTATCAATATTAAATAAGGTGAAAAATGGGGAAAGGAGAAGGTGTATGCTTGCTAGCAATATTCACCTCTGTCATGGAGAATGACCAGTGCAGAAGCCAGATGGCTATAGAGGTTGAGGTTCTCCACATGCTCTTATTTGTAGATGATATTGTGCTAATTACATTAAGCTCAAGAGTAAATACTACAGGGTCTCCACCCCATTCCCCTCATGAAAGATAGAATGGTACAGTGGAAAAAAGAATGGTTTTGGAGTCAGAGGATCTGGGTTTGAACTCAGGCTCTGACATTTAGTAATAATATTAATAATTCATATGGTACTTTTAGGTTTGTAAATATATATATTTCATATATATATATATATCTACATACACCACTTATATTTGTAATCTTTGTCAAATCACTTAATTTCTCTGGATCTTAGTCTCCTCTTCTGTAAATGAATGATCTGGACCAGATGACCTCCAAGGTCTTTTCAAATCCTAAATTCATAAAAATGAGATCAGTCT
The DNA here is from genome assembly GCF_027887165.1 of Monodelphis domestica. Taxonomy (NCBI): domain Eukaryota; kingdom Metazoa; phylum Chordata; class Mammalia; order Didelphimorphia; family Didelphidae; genus Monodelphis; species Monodelphis domestica. The sequence continues at coordinate 495,970,252 of NC_077228.1, read as the reverse complement.
AACAATTTATTAGAACAGGGAAGTGTATAGAAAAACACAGGAAGAGTATAGACACACAAATCCATTTTTCAGTTCATGTTTTTCTGGTGATACTGTATGGCTAAGAAACTTGGAATCCTGACATGTCTAAAAACAAAAAATTGCAATTGACCCAAACTGCAATGAAGAGGTACAAGGAGGGCATAATCAGTCTATGCTCTATCATCAAATAATTTGCATGCCTAAAAGAGATCCAGGAATAGTATGACTGAAAAATGAAGATGGCTGGTTATGTAGTGAGAAGGAGAATTAAGAGGTTGATGGCCTAAATTCATTGCTTCCCACAGAATGTAAAAATACTTACAAAAAGTCTTCCAGCAGGGGAAATAGACCTTCTTTGCTTCTACCACAAGAGGATATGGATGGGGGGCAGCTAAGTATTCCAAAAGTGCCAGACCTAGAATCAGGAGGACCTGGGTTCAAATCTGGCCTTGAATACTGCTAGCTGTGTGACCCTGGACAAGTCACTTGGCTCCAATTGTCTAGTCCTTGCCCGTCTGTATTAGAAAAAAAAAAAAAGAAGATATGAACAAGAAACTCAAAGGATGAAAAGGAAAGGATAAGATACAGGTTGAACACCTGAGGAAGAATAACTGCATTCATAAGATCAAACTCAAGTATTGAAACATAGACCCATCATAAATGAACTTATTTAAGCCTCTATTAGATTCTTTGTATTTTCATCTCCGATGTAGCAAGTTTCATAATTTAAATTCAGTCAGTCAACAGATATTTTAATAAGTGCTCATTTTGTGCCAGAAACTATGCCCAACATGGAATAGAGGATTCTGTGCCAAGTGCTGGGTATGCAAGGATCTTATCGTCTGCTTATGGAAAGGAGTAGAAGGCCTGCTCTGAGGGTGACTCAAACCTACCCCAGATCCCAAGTCTTTGCCAGGGACCAGGAGCCTGAAAGGTAAGGTGCCAGAGGGCTAGGCTGGCATGAAATGAAGCCTGAGCAAGTCATTACACAGATGACTTTGCCCTAACACACCGAGGATAGAATGGCATCTAGATCAGAGCAGGATATGTGAAAGGGCGCATGGTAACTTGTGTAGTCTTCAGAAATCACTGGGTCTGAGGGGGCCTGCCTTTTTACATCCTGACATCAGGGAAGCCAAAGCCAATCACATCTGGAGACAGCTTTGCTTCTATTACATAAAGCTAATACCTAGGGATTGCGGAAGGGAGGGGCTTGGGCCTTCCTTTCTGCCATGGTGCAGATGGGGAAAAGAAGCTACTTCAGGAAAAAGCTAGTAAATATTAGTCCTATCACATAAAGTATATGGCTTTTGTGGTCTGCCTCATACTCTGCCCTCTTGGAATGAGGCTTTGGGACTAGCAATAGACATAAATTCAATTTAATTGAGGAATATCTAGCCAAGATGGCTGCCTGAACAGGAAGATGTATAGGTCCAGGAGACTGGAGGGAATATCAACTTTTAAGCCATTCCAAGCTACCTAGGGCAGAGATATAAATCAGAAGCATCGATATGTCCCCTGTGAAAACAGGTGTTTTCTCATCTGCTTATGAGCTCAAATATGACGCCTTTTAATCTTTTGATTCTATAAAGAAAATCTTTTATACATTTAATGTTTTGTTAGCTTGAATGCTTACTGGGGATATAAGTGCCTTTTTTGGAAAGCAAAATAAGTCATATATAGAAGTTTCCAAGATTTCCCCAGACTGGGGCATAAGCCAGGGAGATTTTCAAAATAAGTCAAGTAAGATTGTAGGAAAATTGTAGAAGAGCCCAGATCCCCTGCAAACATCCTACCAGAAATGCACCACTCTCAAAATAAATAAGACAACTGTAGACACCTCCACCCAGTCCAGCACTTCATAGAAGAATCTTGCTGAGACCTTGGGATAGACACGCTGGGGTGACTAGAAAGCAGAGAGTAGGCAACCCTGGGTGTAACAGCCTGAACTCAGTAGTCCCTGAAGCCTATGACTACAAAAGCCCAGTCCAGGAAAGCAAATCAGGAGTGTCCCACACAGGTTCAATATGGCACTAGATACCTGAGACCATCTGCCAAAGAAAAAGCCTAGACAAACTCCAATCTGAACAGTGTCGGAGCATGGAGCAGGAACAACCTGAGAGCAGGAGGGAAGGAAGAAAGGGTCTCCATACTCAATTATAATGAGAGAAAACAACTATTCACTGAGACAATAAATATTTCAAAAAACTGAGAAAAGGAAATGGAAGAAATATATTTTTTTAAAAAACTGACCCGGTCAAGAAGAGATGATCTAAAAATCATAGAATTAGCACTGTGACACAACCAACAGGTTTTCCCTGCAAGGGGAGGCTGAAGCTGGTGGATCACATGAACTCAGAAGTTCTGAGCTACAGTGAAACTAAAGCCTATCAAATGGCACCAATATGGTTAGTCTCAAGGAGCAGAATGCCATCAGGCTGCCTGAAGGCTGGTTAAAACTTCCATGCCATTCAATATGAGAATAGGGCCTGTGAGCAGCCATAACACTTCTAGCCTAGGTGAGATAGGTAAAACCAGTCAAAAAAAAAAAGGACTATTTGAAAACCATCATTTTTTAAAAGTTTAGATACCATATATCAGGATAAATGAAAACTAACAGAACTCTTAGTTCTTAGTGAATTAATCAGTTCCCTCTGGAAAGGAACCCTCAAATGAAAAATCTCGGGAACATCATAGCTAAAATCCAGAGTTTCCATGTCAAAATAGTCAAAAGATAGTACACATGAAGATTTTTTTCTTCCTTAGGATGAGGAGGAAAAGTTAGTTTCATTTATACAGCATACTTAAACTTACTGCAAAATAAGTGGTCAATCTGTCAGTCAATAAGGATCTAAGCTTTACTATTAAGTGCCAGAGATACACAAAAGGGGCAATAAACAATCCCTGCCCTCAAGAAGCTTACAATCTAAGGGAAGGGAGGAGAAAGTGTTAACTTGGAAATAACACAGAACTATTAAATAGTCAGAAAAATCAAATCTTTAATCAGGATAGGGTAAGGCCAGTATTTAATTCTTTACTCCGTCTGGCACCACAACTTTTACATGGTATAAACCCTGGACTCTGGGGATGTAATCCCTGGGAGTGCCACAAGGCTAGATGACTCTGAGGAACAAAGGATTTGGGGAACCTATATACCATTTGGGGGATCCAGGAGCAGGGAAAGATGATTGATTGACATCACTATAGCCTCAAAGAAAATGGGAGTGTTCAAACTACATTGACAGGATAGAATCAAGCTTGGTAAAGGAATCATAACTAGAGGCGAGGGTGTAAGAGAAGCGGCTACTTATGAGGGATACTAAAGGATGGTTCCTTAGCACATGCTTAGTCCCATTCCACTAGGATTGTCATTCCCCAGAGGGTCCCCCACTCAGTCTGAAACTGCTAGCCTGGGATTCCCTTCAGGGTAATTCCCATGGGAACAGGGAACAAGGACAAACTTTGGGGTCTCCAACCTATAAGCTAGTCCTGAAACTTGGGGTTCATCAGATCCCACTAGGCCACAAGTTTGGAATTCCTAGATTCCATGTTGACACAAGCATGTAAATAAATAAGTACTTACAAAATATTCAGGGTAAATTCAAAACTGGTTTGTTAGCTCAATAAGGAGATGTTAGCTGGAAAAAAACAGAACTATTAAATAGTCAGAAAAACCAAGTCTTTAATCAGAAGAGGGATGCGCTACAATCCTTAGGCCTCCACACAGTCATGGGCTCAAAACCCACACAGAGCCCAAGGCTCTGGCTACCGATTCCTGGGAATGCAAGCATGCTAGATGACAGCTCAGAGGAACAATGAAAATTGGGAAACTTATACACCTTTTGGGAACCGGAGGGACAGGGACATAGGACTGATTGACATTACCATGGCTACAAGGAAATGAGAATGTTCAAACTACACAGACAGGCTTGGGAAAGGAACCATAGCCAGAGGCTAAGATGTCAGGGAGTGGACTACTTACAAGGGATACTAAAGGATAGTCCCAGTAAAATTAAGTGTATTTAGCTTGATTTAGATCTGCTAGCTCCACCTGACTTGGACTCTTAAATATCTTAAGGTCTATTATTCCATCTGAAATAGCTAAGTCTGAAACTTCCCTTGGCTAAAACTCTCACTGGAACAGGGCCAAACTTGGGGTCTCCAGCTTTCAAGCTGATTGAACTTGGGAGTCTCTAGATTTCAAGCTGAAAGAGGGAATATTTTTATTTCCTGAAATAGAAAAGCAGACTTTTGAAATGGTGGGAATTACAGCATTCTTTCTAGGGGAAAAAAATCCAAAACTTTACTAATGTCAACTTGGAAAAACATAGAACCATTAAAGTAGTCATAAAAACCAAATCTTTAATCAGGATAAGAGACAAAGTCCTTAATATTCTGCAGCCACACAGGGTACAGCACTTACTGCCACTCAGAGCCAAAGCTCCAGGGCTCTGGGGACAGTGTCTCCGGGAAACTCGCCACAAAAGATGATTTTCCAAAGATTAACAGAACTTGGGGACTTAAGTACAGCAAACATACACTGACAGTTATAAGCAGGCTAGGGAATGACTATAGCCAGAGGCTGGAGTATTAGGGAGTCTCTAAACTAAAAGGATACAAAAGGATGGCTATAGTCAGGTATGGGTCTCCTTGGGAATGGATCTCAGAGGGAAAACTTCCAAGACAAAAAGGGTGATTGAGGATTTGAGCATTTCCATCACTCCTATTCAGGACATTTAATGGATCCCAAATTCAGTCTAAGCCAAGGTCAGTTTGGGGCTTCCCCTAAAGGCACATTCCCAAGGGACAAAGGCAAACTTGGGGCTCCTAAAAACCCACTAACACTGGAATAACAAACTGGAGGAATTCCATATGAAGTGGAATGATCTCCAAGAATTGAAGCAGAGTAAAAGGAGCAGAACCAGGAGAACATTGTACACAGAGACTGATAAACTGTGGTACAATCAAATGTAATGGACTTCTCTAGTAGCAATGCAATGATCCAGAACAATTCAGAGGGATTTATGAGAAAGAACATTATCTACATCCAAAGGAAGAACTGTGGGAGCAGAAACACAGAAGAAAAACAACTGCTTGATCACATGGGTTGAGGGGGGTATGATTGGGGATATAGACTCTAGATGATCACCCTAGTGCAAACATCAACAATATGGAAATAGGTTTTGATCAAGGACACATGTAAAACCTTGTGGAATTGCACATCTGCTACAGGAGGGGGTGAGGGGAAGGGAGGGAAAGAACATGACTTGTAACCAAGAAAAAATATTCTAAATTGACTAATTAAATAAAAATTCAAAACAAAAAATGACTGAAAAAAAAAAAACCCACTAACACTAAATTTACTAAACTGCCCCAATTTTGGGGATACAACAGTTGACAAATGTGTATATTCTACTCCCCTAGGGATAATATTTTTCTCCCCTTTATTAAATGCTCTACTATGTGCGAGGCACTATGCTAAGAACTGCCCTCAAGGGGATAACAATTTAATGGGGACAAAACTAGAATTTAAAAGGGAAGGCTACCTGGTAGGCTGGATTTTAGTGGAGACTTTTAGGAAGCCAGGGAGGCCAGCAGGTGGAGATGAGGAAGGAGAGAATTCCAGGTCTGGGGGAGGCAGCCAGAAAAAATACCAGGAGGAGAGAGAATTTGAATTTCCTGCTCAAAGAGCCAGGAGGCCTGTGTGGCAAGGACTAAGGTGTCTGAAGACTGGAAAGATGAGGGGGTGGGGGAGGTTAAGATGGCCTTTGAATGCCATAGGATTTTGTATTGGATCCTGGAGGCAACAGGGGCCCACATGAGTTTATTGAATAACTGGGTGACAGGGTCAGACCTGTGCACTAGGAAAATCACTTTAGCAGCTGGATGGTGGAGACAAGAGGCAGGCTGACCTAGGCTATTGCAACAGACCAGAAGAGGGCCTGCAAGATAGGGAGGACTGTGTCTGAGAAAAAAGAGGGCATCTTGGAGAGGTGCGGTGAAGGTGAATTTTTTTTAACCCTATCTTCTCTCTTACCAAATATCAGCTTCAAGGCAGGAAAGTGATAAAGGCTGGGTAATTTGGAGTTAAAGTGACTTGCATAGGGTCATATAGCTTGAACCCAGAACTTCTGTCTCCAGGCCACTGAGCTTGCCCCCAAAGGTGAATCTGACAGGGCTTAGCAATAGATGATTTATGGAACGGCATAGATAGTGAAGAGTGAAGGATTATAGATCACAAGCTTGAGGATAATACTTTCCTTGACAATAATAGGGAAGTTAGGGAGAGGAAGTATTTGGGGGAAAGACATTGAGTTCAGTCTGGGGCTGTTCTGAGTTTAAGATATCTATCTACTGACTATATACTGAGTATACTATTGACTATAAAGCAATAAGTTAATAATTTATCCTTGTGAATATAAACCAACATTTTCTAAAACCTGGACTTTGAAAGCATGACTAATAAAAGGATTCTCTTAAGGGTTACAAAAAAGGAGATGGGTAGGAGGTTGCCTTTAAGGCAGCTCAAAACATCAAGAAATGCAACAAAGTTACAAAAACTTCAACATGAAGAAGGGAAGAAAGGAGACATTTTCCCCTATCAGGTAATTCCTAGAGGGAACCCCCCCCCCCCAAATTTAGAAGGCTGGAGACAACTCCTGTTCCTAGCTATGCTCAGACCAGCTACCCCAGTGATGGCGACACCATGGCACAGGAGCCAAAGGTGGCATGCAGAGCACTCTCTGTGGGCACACTGGCCTAGAAATTCATTACTAGAAAGGCAGAGGGACAGGCTGAGATGCTCCTTCCCCCTCTCCACATGCCCCTGAGGACATTTTTTCACCTTCCCAGCATCCATCTGCCCAGTAGCCCAATGGGAGCCTTTCTTCCCTCCCCTGTCTGGGGTTAGGGTGGGAACTGGGACAAGGTAGGGTGTGGCACTCAGTTGGGGGTGGGAGGTAGGGTGGAGACAGGGCCTGGCACTCTATCTCTAAAAGGTTCACCACCACTGAGCTATGCTCACTTGTACTCTGAAATGGCTAATTGGCTTTGGCTGGACATTCTATTTTCTCTTAGGGTCTCCTCTTAGCATTGATCCACACCACTTGATGGAGGCAGGTAACTGAATTTGCCCATGCCTGGTGGTCTAGATGGGATTAAATGGGAAGCTTTAGTTGGAGATGGGGCAAATAAATATGGGAGAATTTCCAGCAAGGCAGTCTATCAGGAGGTTGGATGTAGCAGGTCTATTTCAACCTTTGAATGTGTCCGGTTAAAAGTTAACTAGCTAGACCTCTACCCTATCATTGGATCTTCTACTAGACCAGAGAAATCTAGCAACTGTAGATGAACAAGGAGGCCATATTATCTGGAGTAGAAAGGAAGGAGCTCTTAATGATAAAGCATAGCCCCAGCTCAGGTCCCCTAATATATCCAAAGTCACTAAATAAAAAAAGAGAAAGAAATGTAAATAAAGTAGGAGAAAGGACACAGCTTTACTGTGTCTTTCTAATTATCTCTACACAGTAAGCAATATACCAAATAAAGAAATAATGACAAAAAGGGGCTATCACATCAGTTATGTTGATAAAAAGCAAAATGAACAAATAATTTTGAAAAGGACACAATATAATATAATCTATAGTCAAGAAATATTTATTAAGTGTGTATTCCATATCAGGCACTGTACTAGGTGCTGGTGATTCAAAAAAAGGAAAAGAAGCTCATAATTTAATGGGAGATGAAAACACAAAAAATGATGAAATCTTGAAGCTTTTTAGGAAATAATGAGATGGCTGTCAGTCAGAGAAGAAAGGAGAAAGGTAAGTGGTACAGAGGGAGTATAAGTTTTGGAACATATAAGATCTAGTAGGATGACAAGTTTTTTGAAATCATAACAAACCCCAGGAGGGCAGCCAGGTGGGAAATGGTAAGATGGCTGCTCTGGATGTGCACTGGGGAGGAGCAAAGAAAAGCAATGGGAAAATCCTTGATGAAAGGAAAAACAAGGTAAATTCTATAGGACTGCCAGAAATTATAGTGGCATGATGGCAAGAAACTCCGAAATGGTTCTGAAAATAAAAGTGGGAAGGAAAAAAGATAGACATTGGGGTAAAGATCAGAGCTCTCCAAGAAGAAATAAAAAAATAAACAGAGTAGACAATTTAGAACATATGAAGGAAAATGTCTCCAAAAGAGCAGCTGCTCTGAAAAAAAAAAAGGAAGATTTGGAAATTTAAAAATGCAGTGGTAGAAGCAAATTAAGAGACTATAATCAAAAGATAACCCTGTAAAAACTCATGAGTTCTATCTAAGCTAACCTTATAGACTGAATGTGTAAAGGTAAATCTAAGGATGATGAATATGATGCTAATTTGGTTTCGGTAGGGAATTAGGGGGAAAGAGGATTTAGTAATTTACATTTGAAGTGTTGCCTAAGGTACTCAGAGGTTAAATTACTTTCCCAGGGTCATACAGCCAGGGTGGGTCTGTGATAGAGCTAGACCTTTGCTCCATTTGACTGAAGCTGGTTAACTTTCCATTGTTGTTTTGTCTCTACTTTTAGAATATTTACTACAAGAAAACCATCCAGAAGAGAGAGCAAAGTACAGATTGATAAATTCTATAGTACACAATGGAGAATTCAACTCAACCAAGAAATAGTGATAAAACTTCAGAATTTTAATGTCCAAAACCAGATATTTTAGACAAGAGAAGGTCCTTTGGAAATCATGCCAAATCACTTAAGATAACTCTGCTTATAAAAAATCAAATAAGTGATTGGAATATGATCTTCACAAGAATTAAGCAGATCAAATATTCACCCCCAAATAACATATCCTACAAAGTTGAGCCTAATCAGCAAGGAAAAAGGGACTTTTTAAAATTGAAAAACTTTAATTAACTGATTTAGAATATTTTTCCATGGTTACATGATTCATGTTCTTTCCCTCCCAAGTGAGTCACTGATCAAGACCTATTTAAAGGATGGACTTTTATCAAAAGTGAGGAATCTGAGACAAGGGATGAACAAGGTATTTGACATGCAAACACATCAAACAAAAGAAACAAAGGAAAGGTAAATACGAGCAGTTAAAAAGGCTCAGCAAATAAGTCAATACTTTCGCGCCTCTGGGGCTGTACACGACCCCCTACTCTCCCACAGGTAGGGCACAAAGATGAGCACTGTCAACATGGAATCTAGAAGACCCCAAACTTGTAGCCTTGAAAGATTTAGTGAGTCCCCAGTTTTACTGAAAGCCTAAGGCTTGAGCCTGTTCCTGTGAGAATCACAACCCCCTTCAGATGGGGGCTAAGCCCAAGCCGAAATGCAGTGACTGGCACAGTAGGCAGGGCGTCAGTCTCCCAAGCTGAAGGTCCCAAGTTCGACCCTCTGGGAGAGGCTTCTGGAGACTAGAAGAGTCACTCCACTTCGGCTTGGGCTTAGCCCCCATCTGAAGGGGATTGTGATTCTCACAGGAACAGACTCAAATCCCTCCATCATCTTTCTAGGCTAAAAGTTTGGGGTCTTCTAGATTCCATGTTGACAGCACTAATGGGCAAAAGGATGTGGGAAAGAGAGCCAAAGAGGTGAGGAGTTGTCTGGAGAGGAAATCAATAGTAATTGTTCCCTCATAAATCAATCTGTACAGTGGGGTGAAGGTGAAAGGCATTAGGGAAGCACACTCTAGCCTAGCTTTGTCTGGAAAGGAGAATTAAGCTGTGGGTATTTTTTGGTCTCCCACAAAAGGGAAGACTTGGTTGAAGAGGGAAAGAGCATGAGATGGGGGGTGGACCTAGAGGAGGGGAGAGGGAATTGGGTCTTATCTAAAGGCATCCCTGCATGATCTCTGAAGAGGTATGGGTGCATCTGTAACCTGGGTTTTGCACAACTGGTTTCTCTGAGGGAGCGTGGACACTGGAACACCATCTCTGAGCAAAGGTTTGGTTTTGGGTGATCACCTCTCACCACACCTATGGAGAGAGCAGACGAACCAAAGTGCATAAGATTCAGAGGTAGATAGATGTATGGGGCCCTGGTTGGGCAGATGGTGAACAAAAGAACATGGAGTAGAAAACGAGGCCTCAACTATACAAGATTTAGTGCCTTCCACCAAGCCATACTCCCTCCTTAGTGAATGAGTATGTCTGGGACTGAGGTTCCTCGGAAGAAGATCCTTAAAAAAAGAGAGAAATAAAGGTGTGGGTGATATCCAAAACTGCCCTGAGAGCTGGGGAGGACAGGGAAGGGACTGAGGCTTTTATCTTCTAGAAGTCCCCTCTGGCACGGAGACTAAGAAAGGACTAAGAGCAAAGCCCTAGAAGGACAAATCACATTCCTAAGTAGCCTAGAAGGGGGAAAAAAATAGGGATGAATTTACACATTTTAGAAATGAGGCCATAATTGAATATTACAAAAACTTAAGAGAGTGAGAATAGTTGGAGCAGTGAGGACTATTTTGTTTTGTTTTTAAATCTGGATTGGGGAAGGGAAGGATAAAAAGAAAGACTAATTGAAATGAAACTCAAGACTGTGGGCCAGGTAAGGTTAATCAGGTAGTGGAAAGAGAAGGGAGGAAGGAGGACAGTAAAAGCAAAATCTCTGGCACTGGACTGTGATTTGGGAGGGGGGGGGGTTGGGGGAAGAAACCATTTATAAAATAAGGAGTTCAGAAAACCCCAAACCACACATTTAAGAACTATTCCTACTCTTTAAGTTGATGCATTTAATTTCCCACTAAAATGAAAGGGAATGACAGGATGAATAAATCAACAAAGTCTTAACAATTTATTGTATCAGAAACACATTTAAAACAAAGATACAAAGAAATAAAAAATGAGGCCAGAATGAAAGTTATGATGCTTTAGGCAATTCCCCAAAGCATTAGTTGCAATCAAGATTTCAGAAAAGGAAACAATAAAAATCAAAAGTCAAGAGAGGCAACCCAAACAACAGCATTTTAAAATATGCAACAAGTGATATGGGCCTAATAAAGCAAAAGCCAATGAAAGTACAGCATTGATGATAATAGGAAACCATCCTTCTTTCTCAAATAGATTTAACTGAAAGATTAAAAAGAGAGAGAGAGAGAGAGAGAGAGAGAGAGAGAGAGAGAAAACAACTTACCCTGGAGTAAATCACTTGATCCCCATTGCCTAGCCCTTACTGCTCTTCTGCCTTGAAACTGATACACAGTATTGATTCTAAACCTGAACAAGGGTAAAGGTTTTGAAAAAAGAAATAATAGATAACTATATTAAAGAGAATGAATCAACATAGTAAAACTGAAAGGATAGACCAAAACAGTCCTCAAAGGAACAATTCTATTTCTGAAAACATATGAGTAGAAAAAGTAGATCATGAACTTAGCATTAAAAAAAATAAAAACCAACTTTCCCAAAATAAACACAAAAAGAATAAATATTGAAATTATATAATAAACTGAGAAACTAATAAGCAAAACAAAGGGTTTTTTGGCATAATAAAAAAAATCCTTAGCTAACATGATTTTTTTAAAAAAGAAAAAGGAAAACCAGATTATAAAGATCCAAAAGAAACAATCAATGAGCAAAGGAAATAATTGAAATTATCAAGATTGCTATACAAAATTATATGCTAGCAAAAATAATTATAACACAATTTCAGAAAACAATAAATAGCGATTTTAACCAACTATCTCAGAACAAGAAATCAAAGTGACATCAAAGAAAAAAAATCCTGGCCCATAGGATTCACAAGTGAATTCTATCAAATAGTTGTTACAAAAACTGTTCTCAATAATAGAGAAGGCATTCTAAGGACCTGATTTATTTTTCAGCCATTTTAGTCATGTCCAATTCTTAACCCTTATTTGGGGTTTTCTGGGCAAAGATATTGAACTAGTTTGCCATTTCCTTTGTCAGCTCATTTTATTTTACTTTATTATTTTCCATCTTGGAACATATTGGTTCCAAGGCAGAAGAGTGGTAAAGGCTAGGCAATGGGGGGTGGGGTGGGGTTGGGTTAAGTGATTTGCCCAGGGTCACACAGCTGAGAATTGTCTGAGGTCCGGTTTGAATCTAGGACCTCCAGTCTCTAGGCCTGGCTCTCAATCCACTGAGCTACCCAGCTGCTCCCTATCAGCACATTTTAAAGATGAGGTTATTGAAGTAAACAAGATTAAGTGTCTTGTCCAGGGTCTTGCAGCTAGTGAAAGTGACTGAGACTAGATTTAAACTTAGATATGCTTTGACTCCATTAGGCCACCTATCTGCCCCAAAGGTCTTGATTCAAGGGAACAATGAAGAAGAGGAATATAACAATGAAGCAACTAAAGTAATTAATATTGATGCAAAAATATAAACACCCTAGCAAAGATGCTGAGCAAAATATTTTTCAAATTATTCATCGTGATAAGAGGATTTATATAAGGGAAGATAAAGTGAGCAATTAAAAAAACATTTTCTGTCAAGACAAAGAAAAAGCCTTCCAACAAAATACTTCATTTATTCACATAAAAACAAAATACCAACTCAAAAAAAGCATAAGCATGGTGTAATAGAGCACTGGGCTTGTCAGGGAAGAACTGAGTTCAAATTTAGCCTCAGACACTAGCTGTGAGATTCTGGGCATCATTTAATCTCTGTTTGCCACAGTTTCCTCATCTGTAAAATAGTAATAATAGCACCTACCTTCCACAGTTGTTGTGAAGATCAAATGAGATATTTGTAAAGTGATCCACATAGCACCTGGTCTAGAGTAAATGCTATATAAATGTTAGCTCTCATTATTTAGAATGGAAAAACACAGAAAGCTTTTCCACAATCACAGAATTTGAGAAATGAAAGAAACTTCACATCCATTTAGCCCAACCTACAAATGAAAGGAATTCTTCTATAACTATATATCTGACAAGGAGTTATCCAGCCCTTGCCTGAGGACTTCCATGAAGGGTGAGGCCACCAACTCCAAGAAGCCTACTCCATTCCACTTCTGGAATTCTTAGCAAGTTTTTTGTGTTGTCAAGCCTAAATTGGTCTCTGAGACTTCCATCTGTTGTTCCTAGGTCTACCCTCTGGGGCCTAACAAAACAAACCAATCCTTTTAAAAATCCTTTTCAAAAAGACAAACTTTGAAATGCCAGAAGACTGATATCTTGACCTCTTGAAGTTCTCTTTTATTCAGGCTAAATTACATTCCTGTTCCTTCACCCAATACTCCTGACTAGGCTTCTAAGATCCTTCATCATTCTGGTTGTCCTCCTAGTGCACACCCTCCAACTTATAAATGCTCTTTTTAAATCATGGGTCTCAGAACTGAGCATAATATTACAGATAAGATCTGACAAGAGCCAAATATACCAGGACTATCAGCTTCCATTTTAGAAAGTGGTGCCTTTTTAAAGCAGCTGAAGATCAAAGTAGTTTTTGGGACTGCTATATCACATTGCTGACCAATCCTCTAAGAGCCCCCAAATCTGGAACAGGTGCTATCGAACCATGCCTCCCCATCTTATACTAATGAAGTTGTGTCCAAGAGTAAGACTCCACATTTATCCCTACTAAATGTTACCATATTACATTCAGCACAATGCGGGCACCTAGCTCTTGATTTTATCATTCGATATGTTAGTTATTCCTCCCAGATTCTTCAATCTCCCACATCTTCAAATGTGATGGCATCTTAGTACCAGGGATAAAGCAAGGTTACCTCCCAGTTACTATTTGATAGAGTACTAGAAATGCTAGATAAGACAGATAAAACTAAAGGCAGGAACATTGGCAAAAACCATACAAAATGATCCCTAATCACAAATGCTATTATGATTTAACCTAGAAGATCCTAAAGGAAGCAATTTGGAATTATGCAAACAAGATAAACAAATGTCCATACCCTTTAACTTAGAGATTCCCCTGGGAGGCATATATTCCTAGGAAGTTAATGACAAAAAGAAAGACCCCATAAAATATTTTATAACTGCAAAGAATCAGAAACAAAATAGATGCCCACTGACTGAGAAATGACTAAACAAAGTACAGAACATGAACAGAATGGAATATTACTGTGCGGTGAGCATAATGAATACATAGAGGTATAGAAAGACTGATATGAAATAATGTAGGAAAAAAAACAGAAGAGTAAGAAAACAATATACAGAACCACAACAATTTAAATGGAAGGAATCACCAAAAAAACAAACAAAAAAACCCCAAACAATCCAAACTGAATACTGTAATTGGTTTTGCTGAACCTTTTTCTCTTCTAATTTTTAAAAAGAGGAGAGGAGGGATATAGGAGGAAATGTGACCAAGAAAAAAAACCTATCTTGAAATCAATGGATTCCTAGACAGAAGATGGGTAAGGGCTAGGCAACTGAGGTTAAATGACTTGCCCAGGGTCACATAGCTAGAAAGCGTCTGAGGTCACATTTGAACCCAGGAATTCCTGTCTCTAGGTCTGGCTGTTTATCCACTGAATCATCTATTTACCCCTAAAATGTATTTTAAAAAGAAAACCAGAGAATCAGAAAAATATTAGTTAATTAGAATTAACCAAGGTGATTAATAATTGCAATCAACCAGAATACAAAATAAATTCTTGAAATTAACATTTCTATATGGCATTGACAAAAAAAGAGAAAAATAAATTTCATTTAAAGTAATTACAAAATGCATAAAATACCTAAAAATTAACCTACAAACTCAAACTATCACACTCATAGCTTATATCTGAATACAACTACAAAACAATTTTCATAAAAATAAAGAATTTAAGTAGATTCAAATGTTAATGGTTAGACCATGCCAATATAAGATGATAATGCCTTAATTATGGATTTAGTTTTATGCCAACCCAAACAGGAATTGCTTTAAAGAACTAGACAGAGTAATAAATTCATTAGGAAGAACAAAAAGTCAAGAATTTAAAAGGCAATAATGGGGGGGAATAGGAATGAGGTGGGGCAGGGCTGGTTAGCATCACCAAATGTCAAACTATACTATAAAGCAGTAGTTATTTAATTTGGTATTAATTCATTTATTCATATCACATTACTTTTAAAATAGAGCTAAAAGGGTCAATAGAGGCCATCTAGCCCAACTACCAGATAGAAACTGAGGGTTAGGTGTCTTGCTCAAGTCACAGGAGTATAAAGTATCAGAGGCAGGATCTGAACTGTGTCCTAAGGCCTGCAATTGATTACATATCTACTAAACTATTAAATTTTTGATCTAATGTTCGCTAACCCAACCTAGTTAAATTCAGTAGGGCCTCAAAGATAAACTGGCCAAGTATTAATTTCTAACCAGTTCAGCAACCTTTTTCCAAGAATGGAGGGTTTAATTTTTTTTTTTTAACCAGACCTTCTGTCTTAAAATCAATACTAAGTATCAGTTCTAAGGCAGGAAAGTGGTAGGGGCTAAGCAATGGGGGTAAAGTGACTTGCCCAAAGTCACACGTCTAGGCATTATCTGAGATCACATTTGAACTGAGGACCTCATCTCCAGGGCTAGCTCTCTCTATCTACTGAGCCACCTACCTGCCCCCATCTAATTTAGTTTTAAAGCCTGGCCCCACGTGGGTCAAAAGCTCATTGAAGTATTATAAGTATCCTGCACCTAATGGGTCCTTCCCGGTTTCCAATCTTGGAATCCCAATCCCCATCTATGACTAATAATTCAAATCCTGGGCCTTCAAGGCTGCCTGGGCTGTGGAAAAACTGAAGGTGGCGGAGAGAAGGGGGCAGGATCACGTGGAGGGTGGGCTGCGGCTGTGGTGAGGGGCAGGAGCTGAGCCAGGCTCGTTTCGGACCGGAGGGCTGTCAGAAAATTCCATCAGATGAAGCCAAAACAAGACACGGAAATTCTCTGGTAACCGATTACATAACCCGCCCGACGTGCGGACAGCCAAGTCTCCATCCTCCCAATCAATCCTCCTGGGGCAGGGGTGGGACTGCGAAGCCAGAAAGAGAAGAGTCTTCCCGTCTGCAAAGGCTGAAGCAATCTCCAAGTCCGTTTCCGCTTGCGCCTGCGCCGGTGCCGAGCCGTGCGTGTCTGGCTTCCCGATCTCCGCCCCCTCCTTCCGTTTCCCACCTCCACTAGCTGACGCGCTCCTGACGCATCTGCTATAATTCTGTTCTGCCGACGCCTCTCCCAATCCTCACTTCCGCTTCCTTCGAGTGCGGACCTTGGTGCCTCCCGGACCTTCCTCCGCGGTGGCAGCTGGCTAAGATGTTAGGCCCTTTCAAGAAGAACGCCGTCATCGGCCTCAACCTTTACTGTGGCGGGGCAGGGATGGGCGCCGGCGGCGGCGCCAGCGGTCCCCCGTCCGGCGGGCGCCTGCTAGCTTCTGGCAAAGGCCCTACGGTTGAGAGTACTCCGCCGCAGCGCGATGGAGGGGAAGTGGAAACAGGGACGGCGGGGGCAGGGTTGATTGGCGGAGGAATCCGTGCGAGTCCTCCGAATCCTGTCTCGCCGGGCGCCCGGGGGGTCGCGCGGCCCGCACCCATTGGCGCGGAGGCCCCCGACGTCACCACCGATCCGATGCCGAGCCTGTTCGCGCCGGGCCGCTGCTCGTCGGCGCCCGCCGAGGTGGCCGATGGGGCTGCGGACGTCCCAATGTGCCCTGAGGAGGAACTGGACGGTTACGAGCCCGAGCCTCCCGGGAAGCGGCCCTCCCGCCTGGCTGTGCTGGAAATAGCCCGGGAAGGTGGGGACAGCCCGAACGGCTCTTTGCCTTCGACGCCGCCCCCAGCTGAGGAGGATGAAGAAGAGGATGAACTATACGGGCAGTCCTTGGAGCTCATCAGCCGGTACCTTCGCGAGCAGGCGGTTGGCACGAAGGAGGCCAAGCCCCTACGCAGCGGCAAGGCCTTAGAGACCCTGCGACGCGTGGGAGACGGTGTCCAGAGGAACCACGAGAGGGCTTTCCAAGGTGGGTGGTCTTGCTGCGACCCTCTCCTCGCGGGTGGCCGAGACGAGTCCCACCATTGTGCATGCGCAGCTGCTTTGTGCTGGCAAACTTGGCTGCTCTGCACATTAGTTCCCAAAATGGGTGGGAAATTCATCGTGCGGTTCCCTGGAACTAGAAACTGCTAGCTGCGGCGAAGCTTGTATTGGGCCCAGGTGGATTCTGGCCGGAGAAAGTACCTGGGAAGGTGGAGGGGATTTTCAACCAATCATTGAGCATTTATTAATCGCTTACTGTGTGCCAGGCACTGCGGTAGGCTCTCGGGTTGCAAAAAGCGGTCAGAGACAGTCCTTGCTCTCAAGGGTCTTGGAGAAAGATATATCCATTAATCAGTAAACGTTTAGGAAGCGCCTACTATGTGCTAGGCACAGTGCTTAAAGGTGGGGGTACAAAAGGAGACCAAAGACGGTACTTTTAACTTTATTTCTTTTAAGACACTGTCATTTGTTTAGTTATAATTATTTCCAAAGTGCTTATACTAATTCACATCTCCACTCATAATAAATTAATGTGCTTATCTTCCCACAACCCCTCCAATATTGACTATTCCTATCTTTTGACAACATTTCCCAATGTTGAAGGGAGGACTGTTTTTGCAGGCAGAAATGATTAGAGTCGGTAATCTTGCCGTTTCTTTTCAGGCATGCTTCGGAAATTGGATATCAAAAACGAAGAGGATATTAAAGCTGTGTCTCGAGTGGCGACCCATGTTTTCAGTGACGGTATAACAAACTGGGGCAGGATTGTGACTCTCATTTCTTTCGGTGCCTTTGTGGCAAAGCACTTGAAGAGCATAAACCAGGAAAGTTGCATAGACCCGCTAGCAGAAAGCATAACAGATGTTCTGGTCAAGACAAAACGGGACTGGCTGATTAAGCAAAAGGGCTGGGTAAGTCCAAGCAAAGGCCGGGTGCAGAACTGGAGGAAAGGGGGCAGGGGTGCTGGGAAGTAACAGCCCTATTGCAGTCTCAAGGCACTCCCCAATGTGTAGAATGTTGGTTTCTTAGATAGGAGCCTAATTGATGGAGCTCATGAACACTTTTCACCTTCATGTTCATCCTCTTGGCAACAAATCATGTTCTGAGCCAGTGGGAGTCCACTTCAAAATGTGTGTTTTTTTTTCCCCTTTTTCTTTTCTAGGAGGGATTTGTGGAATTCTTTCATGTACAGGACCTAGAAGGTGGCATCAGAAATGTGCTGCTCGCCTTTGCCGGTGTTGCTGGAGTAGGAGCTGGTTTGGCATATCTAATAAGATAGCCTTGTAAGTGCAATAAATGACTTGTAACTGACTCCAGCCAGCAAAACTGCACAATTCTGCTGTGAAATTAAAAGTATTTATGAAGCTGGACATCAAACTACCCAGGCTAGAACATCCAAGATCCTTCTGGAGCACAGAGCTCTAGCAGGAAAAGATACTTCTACCATGGCAGTAGAGGCAAAAGGGGACTTTGATAAGAATAAATACTAGAGAAAAATGTGCTTCCTGAAGAACAGCCATCGGGAAGAAGCAGCAGCAGAGATCTTCTTTGGAAAAGACCAGAGAGAGGTTTAGTGATAGGGTTGGAAGAATTTTCTTCCTTCCCAAAGCACTGTGGCCAGTAGGCTTCCTAGTCATAGAACTGTATTAGCCATTTCACCAGCATTTGGTAGTTATTACACAAGATTAAAAGAGCACTAACAATGCCATGGGCTTAACTTATGTGACTTGGGATCCTCTTTAAAAAGTGTCAGTGAAAGTGATTTGGCTGGGGGCAGGGGAGGCAAACTCCAAATGTACAGATATACCTGCTTTTTTTCCTTGTACAGCTCAGTAACTAGCTCTTGTATCTACAAAGACTTTAGAATGCTTTTTTTTACCTCTCCCCAGACCTAAAAGAACAAAAAAACCTTGTAAATGTGTTTATATATGTAAAAATTTGTATGTATTTTTACAGAAATTTATTTCTTTGAAATGTTATAGAGATTGGGTTAAGGGTTTCTTCCATACCTCCTAAAAAAAAAAACAACTCCTTTGCCCAGGTGATTTAGAACCCTTGTCTATATAGCATTTCTAATCTTAACAAGTCAGATATTTTTGGTATTCAGAACCAATTTGTGATGTGTTCAAAGACAGTTAAAAGTCAATTTTTTAAACTACCTTTGTTATCTTCCTTGTGGATAAGGTTAAATTCTTTGAAGGGACCTGGGATGGGAGAGAAAAAAGAGTACATGAAAAGATTGATTCATGCAGCTTCTTTACTACATGAAAAGATTGATTCATGCAGCTTTTAATAATTGAGCCAGCCATTTCTAGAACTTTTTCATTGGCTTTTTATAAATAATGGCTTTTGTGATAGTGCCATTGTGCATGTACATTCAGTTTAACTTCTCTCATTTTTTAGTCACTCCCATCTGACTCTTTTATGTTATTAATTTAGATTATGGGCTTGGTTTTTATTTTTCAGAACTTTCTCAAGCTTTTCACCTATTCTAAATTTCTATAGCAGAAGTTGTACAGAAAGTCATCCACTTGAGGCAAACCTGACCTCTTGTTTGCTTAAATAAATTGCAAGTAAATGTAAAGAAAGATGGTGCTATTATTAGGCTTGCTTGTCAAAACACAGGCCAAGGCCTAGTCTGTCAATAAAACAAACGTTTATATATTGTTCAAAATTTACCTTTGCAATAATTCCCAAACTACCAGAGACACTCAGTTTTTACCTTTGTCTGAGTATATCAGATTTGATTTCAATTTTTGTACCAAATTTCTCTTTCAAACATGTTTCCTTTTGCTCCAGCCCTTCTATAAATAACTACATGACCAATCCCTGTTGCCCTTCCTGCTCCTTTCAGGATATGGCCCTCTGGACTCTGAAGTGGACTCATGGTCCCTGTAGTCCCCCTTCCTTGAGTAGTGAACTTATTGTCTCCCAGTATTAAATTGGGGGTGGGGTTTGGCCACCAGCAGGTTTATGGGAAAGTTTTCAAAAATGTTTTCTCAAAGTCCCTTTTCTGTTAGGACTTTTCAGAGAAGGGGGGGGGGGAAAGGTCTTGCTGTGGTTTCTTTTCCACATGACCTTTTTGGTGGAGGAAGGTATTTTTTGAAGTCCTTTGGAAGGAATGGCTGAATCACTTTGTCACCTTTCTTGTTTTCTGCTCACTGGAGTATTGAATTGAGTTTGTCTAGAGGTGTTAAACCTCAAAGAACTTGGCTCACCTGAAAATAGCTGGTGGTGGAGCTAGCTTAGTTTGAAAACTGCCACATTGTTGCCATTTAACTTTAGTCTGTGGACTTGATTATAGGTAAAATAAGCATAAATCAAGTTTGACTAAGAATGTAATAGGGAAGAATGGCTTTGCCTGCTCATCCTGGAGCCATCCAGTCTATTGCTCAAGCTGTTTTTCACCTAGTTGTGTTTCTTGTTCTTAATCATAATTCCACTTATTTATATCATGCATATTTTGAGGAACTAAAAGCACTTTATATAGTTTTTATAGCTTCAAAATCCATGTAAGAGGGCCAGGGGAAAACTACTTCCCCATTTTTTACAACTGGGGAAATTAAGGCACAAAAAGGGTGACTTACCCAATAAACCAGTGGTGGAGCTCATCATAAAAGATCTTGGCTCCCAGACCATCAGAGAGGAATCCTGGTGTGGAGTAAGGACCTCAAATCAGAAAATTGTCCGGGTTGTGTGGGTTGAGAAAGGAGTAAGTGTTCCTGATGAAGTGTATGGAGAAGAAACGATGCATTAAAGGATTGATTGCTATTATATAATTGAGGCTAGTGAGATGGAAGGAAGGGGCTGCTGGGCAAGGGAGACACTCAGTATTTTCTGCATTGGTTTCTTCTGCTTCACTTGGAAAACTTGAAATCCCAGATCTAGGATTCCCTATAAATCTTCTTTCAGGGAGTGTACACCCTGCCTTTATGGGTTAGGGATAACCTCTTGAAGAGGTGAGCCAGGGAAGGTTAGGACCAACTGCAGAATACTTAGGTTCTACAATTTCTTAACTTACTGTTTTTTCTGAAAAGAGACTAATAAATCTTTTATTTAAATTCAAGGTGTATGGGTCATCTCTAAGGTTCAACTTTGTCCCCCCCCCCCCCTTCCACTTTGGGAGATAGGGCAGCTGAGCAGATGAAGAGAGAGATCTCTGCCATAAAGCTTGTCCTGTTCCCACTCTCCTGTCTGCGTTCAATTTTTCTTCTTAATTACATTGTTAAGGCAAGCCTTTCCTTATCCTGTTGGAGTCTTTCAGGATACTTTTACTTATTTGTGCCATTTGTTTCTTTGGAGGAACTGAAGCCCTGCCTTTGCAGGCTTAAGTGTTTTAAATTCCCCAGACATTGAGGTTGCATGTTATAGGGGAAAGAATGCTGGATTTGGAGTTAGACTCCAATTTAAAATCCATGCTAGGCTGCTTTTTACCCTTGGAACCTTGAGCAAAATCCTTGAGCCTCAGTTTGTCATCTGTAAAATGAGAGAGTTAGGCTGGATGACCTGATTACTTCCTGCTCTTAAATCTATAATCCTATGATTGGCATAATGTGATTTGGAGTGTAACTAACTAGCACTGACATGACTTAGGGTTTGCGGCACTTAACCATGTTATTGTTTGAAGAAAGGAGCTGAGGAAAATTGACTTGCCCAAGATCATCCAATTAATAACTAGCTGAGGCAGGCTTTTCAGTTAGGTCCTTCTGACTAGAGGCCAGGTCTATCACTCCCCATATGCTCTTGAAAGAGTCATGTTTTTCTCCTTTTCCACTTGTATGTAGCATTTCAGGTCCAGAAGGAGATAGAAGAATTTACTGGAATTCCTTCTAGTAACTTCAGTTTGTAATGAGATTGCAATCCTTTCCCTGCCTCCCAATCTACAAATGAAGAACAAACCTATTTGAGGTTCCTTCCTCTTGCTTTTTGAATTTCTGCTACCTCAGTGCAAAGGCTGAATCACCATGGAAATGTGCAAATGTGGGGTTTGCAAATTGGTGTTAAGCCCTGGGCATCAAAAAGTAATTATGCAAAAAAAGACTGCTCCAACTTCCCCCACCCAGGCAGTTTCGCTTCAGAAAAGCAATCAGATGAATATTTTCCCCCTCAGAAGCCCCTTTTCTTAGGTTTCTGGCAGATGATCACAAAATATAATTTTTACTGGTGTCTCCTTATGAAGAGCTGTTTACGTTTTCAGCAAAAGCTCCAAAGGAAGGAAGGGGTGGAGGTGGAGGAGACAACACGTCTAATTTAGGACCCAAACTACGAAGTTCTGATACCACAGCTATTGCTGTGAGGAGTCTTTTAACAGTCAACATCAAAGAAATGCACAGAATTGAGCAAAAGAATTGATAACTAGGTTATCTAAATCCTGGGAGCTTTGGTGAAATCAGAAATGGAGAAACCATTTTCAAAAGCCTGCCTTCCTCCCCTTATAGTTCTTTAAGACATTTCCCCTTTCAAAAATTTGATTATCAGATTATTCTCCAACCCTGCTCTTCCCAATTATTTGAAGTATCATAATCTATAAAAATTATAAGATTAAAAAATTTTTAAACTTAGTGATAGGCAATGGATCTTTGGGAAGAGAAAGAGGGAGACTGAGGAAAATTTAGACAGTTTAAAAATGAGAATTTTAAATATGTTTAAAACTGTAAGGGTCATTTGTATGTGTGTGTCTGGGTCTCTGTATATACACATTAAATTTCTCCCTGCATCCATGCCTCTTTCTCCTCCAGAGAACCATGGATTTATAACAAAAAAATTTAACAGTATTTAAAAATTTATATTCTTGTCATTTCCATATACACTTAGACTGATGAATCCCCACACAAACCCACAGAAAGATTCCAGCAGCGTAGCCAGAACCTGAGCCATCTGAAGTCATCATCTCTAGCCCTGTTAACTCTTGAGTGCTAGGTTGATATTTTTATGTCTTCTGGGCAGAGCCTATCAGACATCTTCAAATGACCATCTTTTCCCCAAAACCTGCTCTATCAAAGTCACTGGCATTCTCATTGGATAGGAGAGACAAAGGAGAGGGAAGACTCAATATCCATAATATCTGTCCACTGTCTTCCTCTAGACTCTGCATCATATATACCTCTGCCATTTCACTCTTCCTTCTGGTACTATTCCTTCTGCTTAAACCCTAACCCAAGTTCATCAGCTACTTGCCCTAGCCGCTGTGGGTCTTAGCCAGGCATTCCAGGACCTTCCCTTCATCTGACACCTGTCTCTACTACTATCAAGGCACAGGGAAGGCTAAAGTCAAGGGTCGCCAGCTGCCATTGCTCCTCTCTGCTCTTCCATCCCCTACTCCTAGTGTGCCTTCCCATTCATCCTCTAAGATGCGCTGGAGGCCAGTCCTTGGAAATGTGGGGTTCTCCTTCCCTGGTCATCGCAGTCCCTGTCCTACAAGAGCAGAATCTGCCTTTGTCCATAGCACCACACAGAACAGGCATTAGATAATGTTGCTTGATTGGATTTCTTGCAGCCTAAGGGTCAGGGCTTGGGCTGTTTTTTGTTCTTTCGCCCTATGGCTGGCTCCCTGATTAAATGTGCTCAGCTCAGGACTCCTTGCTCTACAAAAGCCTCAGTTTCTTTGTTGGAAAAACCTTGCGCTTCCACTTAGCAACTCGGTATTGTTACAGTATTATTTCCAAGGGCTCAGGATGTGGCGGCTGGGGTTCAGGCAGGGTTCTTTCTCCACCGAACATTCCTGCCCATTCTGAATGGAACCAATGAGGTTTCCCTAACAACCGCCCTAGAAAAGTTGTATTTGCGTCCAGGGGATCACCAATGAGTGGGTGGAGCTGATACCGAGGAGTCTCCTGGCAGAAACTTCTAGTGTTTGAACTCTTTTAATTCAGCCTAGTAACAAAACAACAACAATAGCCAGAACTTGGGAGAGAGCTCTGGTGGAAATGAACAGGAGACAGGGCCTACTTCTTCCTTGCAGGCAGATTGGGGAAGTCAACTTGAAAGAAGCCCTGAAATGTTGGAAAAGTAGCCCTAGTGTGTATGCTTGGAACAGAAATGAAGTCAGATACTTCCCTTGAGTCAGGAGAGCCAGAAATTATTTGGGATGTATAAAGGATACATTTTAGTGTTGTGACCGAAATTATATTAATTATTGGTCGCCATGGCAACCAATAATTAATATAATTTCGGTCACAACACTAAAATATAAGTTTTGGCAGATGGAAGGATCCTGAAACAGCTTAGAAGCTGCTGCCTGAAAAAAAGGCAAAGAGTGAAAACTCCCCATTTAAAAAGCCGCGTGAAGGCCCTGTTGCCACTCAAGGCCAGGGTTCAAAAAGCATAGTTTCTGCATATTGACTCACTCCTGTGGCCATGACATGAATGAGCAAGAAGCTTTCCCCCCTGCTTTTCTGGAAGTTACAGAAACCATAGCTAACCTTCGACCTCCTCGGTGGGGGCGGCTAAAGAGGCTTTAACTCCGAAACCCCCCACCAAAGCCTGATGTCAGAGTTCTCTGACCCTTCCTTGATAGGCACATGCAACAGAAGTGCCTAACCTGGGGGTGGGGGGGTTCTACACGGAAAGGCCGCGTCCTCATCGGCATCTCCCAGCAGTCAGCACTTTACCCTTAGCTTTGGTTTTTCTCTTTCCAAGGACTGCTGCCAACAGCTGTTGGGCTCCCCTCCCTCCCCCCCCCCCCCCCACCCTCCGGAGTCAGAGCACCAGTGTTCGGGATGGCCTTCAATTCCACAAATAATCATTCAGCTTATGGGGGAGGAGCAGGCCTCAGACACAAAATGTGGCTCACCTACAGCCAAGAAGGAGGTTTTTGTGAATTCTCTCATCTCTTTGCGTGCTTGAGGGTGGAGGGGGGTAGAGACCGAATTTGGGGGGAAATAGCCAACATTTTTAACTTACCCAGGGACAGCTGGGACCTGCCTAGTTCCTACTTGTTGAATCTTTTCAATCTTGCCCGACTCTTCTTGACCTCATTGGGAGTTTTCATAGTAAAGATACTAGAATGGTTCACCATCTCCAGTTCATTTGGCAGATGAGGAAATGAGGCAGAGTTAAATGACTTGCCTAAGGTCACACAACTAGTAAATGTCTGAGGCTGAATTTGAACTCAAGAAGATCCTGATTGCAAGCCCAGGGATCTATTTACGGAATCACCCACCTTCTCCCCATCTCTTGCCTCCCCCTCACCCCAGTTCCTAAGTAGGAGCTATGGAAGAAAGAATATCTATTAAGAATCAGAGTGATAAAGTAGAAAAATGTTCGACATATCAGCAGAGACCTGGATTCAAATCTACAAACTTTGGGAGATATGAACAAGTCATTAAATCTCAGAAGGCCAGGGGAAGAAGGAAAGAAGCATTTTTTACATGGTGCCTACTGTGGGCCAGGCACTGAGCTATGGACTTTACAACTATCTGATATGATTGAAGCGACTCTGGGCTTCTGGTTCCTCATCTAGAAAATGAAAGTAAAGTCAGAGTACCTCCCTGCTCCCCCTGAATGTTAAGAGACCCACAGAAAGGCCTCCAGCCCACTGGGTAGATCTGAGACCTTTGACCCTGATGGCTACACCTTGGAGGGAATCCAGAGGGACGGGATCATAGGTACATTGAAAGGGCCAATAGTGCCTGCGGTGGCTCCCTTTCAGGGTTGTTGGAAGGATCGAGTGTGATAAAATATTTAGAGGGCTTTATAAACCTTAAAGCACTGTATAAATGTCAGCTGTTATTATCATTTTTATCACTTGCCACCCTTCTTTCCCTGTCCTCTTGGTAAATCAGTGAAAGGATTCACCTACAGGTCAGAGCACTGGGCAGATTGCCCCATTCATTTTTGCCGTGATCGGAAAACTTAGAAATAGAGTAGGTGGCTACCTCCATGGTATTTTAAGTGCCCTGGGCTCTTCTGCCCTCTAAAATCACCTCCCTCTAACGCTCCTCCTTTCTTTCCCCTATTATATTTTGTATTTCCTTGCATCAATATTGTATTCCCCACACAATAAGAATGTAAACTCCTGAAGGGCTCAGATAATTTTCCTTTTTTTTCTTCTTTATATCCCCGGTGCTTACAGAGTAACCTAGCACACAGTGGGCATTTAATAGATGTTCCTTGGATGTGAATTTAATCTCTTCCCATGAATCCTCTCTGTTCTTCGCTTGCTGTTCTCTTGGTCTTCTTTTCTCAATCTCCTTTGTTGTCGTTGGGTCATTCCACAAGATTTATCTTGAATCCTTTCTCTTCAGTCTCTGTGATCCCATCAACTCCTTCGTATCAATTGTTACATACTTATGTGCAGATAACTCCCAAGTCTACATATGCTGCCTTAATCTTTGTCCCAACTCCAGTCCCATATTGCCACCTGCACGTCCGTTACCTCCACCTGGATGAGCCACAGGCATCTAGAAGACTCCAAAATGGAACTCGGTATTTCCCTCTTAAGACCAAGTTTCTTCTTTTATTCTCCAGTTTCTGCCCAGGGCACTGCCATCTTTCCAGGCTCTGCAACGTCCAGAGCTGACATCTCCTCTCCAACCCCCGTGTAGAGTCAGTTCCCAAGGTGTGTGGATTCTCCTTTGCTTCTCACATCTGTCTCTGGTCACCCAGTGACGGTCCCAGCTCAAGCCCTTCTCACCTCTTACCTGGAATATTGCAGTAACCCCTCCCTTGTCTCCCTTCTTTCAGTCTCTCTCCACTCAAATCCATCCACAGCGGCCCACTGATATTAAAATGCAAATCTCACCACGTCACCCCCCTCTTCCCAAAACTTCAGGGACTTCTATTTCTTCCAAGATAACATGCAATATCCTCAGCCTGGCATTTAAAGCCCTCCATGAACTGGCTCCAGTAAGCCTTTCCAGTCTTCATCATCGTCCTTATTCCCCTTCACACACTCTCTCCCCCAAGCAAACTAGCATATTAGCTATTCTCTGTGCACTATATTCTATCTTCTGCCTCCAGGCCTAGTGTCTGGCATGCTCTCCCTCCTCCCCTCTGTCTTTTAGAATCTCTGAATTCCTTCAAAGGACAACCAAAGCATCAGCTCCTATACAGGGCTTTTCGTGCTTTCACCAGTTAGAATTATTCTATACCTCTTTAAATTATTTTGTATTTATTATCTATGTACATGCGTATCTCTTCCTTCTGCCCTACTAGAATGTAAATTCTTAAGGATGGGGACTCTTGCTATTCCCGGTGCATAGAGTCAGAAATTAATCTTTATTCGATGTGTTAGGATCACTCAAGAGTCCCTCTACAGCTATAGAGATAACTTCATTTAACAGTCCTCTGATTATCACTATCAAAGCGAGACATAAAACTAGGGAGACAGATTCTCATTAAAATTGTTAATGCTCTCTTGGAAGATGCCTGCACAGAGTTCAAATGGAAAAGAGATTTTCTAAAGATGGCAAAGTTCTCCAAATATTCCTTTTTGCTCAAGGCATTGGTGCTGCTTTTATCAAGGCATCTGTGAGATGCAGTCATTTGAAAGAGCCTTACGTTTTTAAAATGATTGTTACAAATTATCATTATATATAGTTGAAAATGGAAATAAAATGTTATTTAAAGTTTTTTAAAGAATGTATTTAAAAAAGAAGAAAAAGTATCAATCTCAACAATTCAATACATCAATAATCATTTTCTAAGCAATCGCTATGTGCCAGCCACTGTCCAAGGTGGTAGGGATATAACTGTCATAAATAAAACAATTGATACTTGCAAAGAGCGTACATTTTCAACAGATCCCAGCTATAAAGAGAATAAATATAGAGCACATGAATTCATGGTAGTTGGAGAGGGACAGCACTCACAGCTGAAGGGATCAGGGAAGGCTTCATCTTTACCATGGTTGTGTTTGAGTTTCATCTTGAAAGGGATTCTCTGTGGTGGAGGTAGGAAAAGGGTGCATCCCAGATAGGAGAATCAGCCAGAGCACAGACGACATCTGCCTAGAAGATAGAGTAAGAGAAACTAAGAAGGCCAATTTGGCAGGATTGCACAATGTGAGAAGGGAAGTACTATGCAGTAAGGCTGTAAGGATAAGTTGGGGCCAGGTTGTGAAGAGCAATAGCGAAACAGAAGGGTTTGTATTTTATTCTAAAGGCAACAGGAAGCCACTGGAGCTTATTAAATAGGGGAGTGACATGGCTGGATTTGTAGTTAAGAAAATCCACTTTGGCCTCATTATGGAGGATGAACTGAAAGTGGGGAGAGACTTGAGTCAGGGAGACCAGTTGGAGGCTCTTAATAGCCTAAATGACAGGTAATGAGGATTTGAACTAAGGGGTAGCTGTGTGGATAGATGTTTGGAGGCATGAAATGTTGTAAAGGTTGATGATAAGATTTAGCAACTGATTGGACATGTGGGGTAGAAGGAGAGTGAAGAGTTAGGTTAATGGCAGGGTTTTAAATGTGAAAGACTAGACGTATGGTGGTGTTTTTTCAGAAATAAGAAAGTTTGGAAGAGGGAAAACGAGTTCTATTTTGGACATGTTGAGTTTAAGATGTGTCCGGGATGTCCAATAGGCAACTGGTGGTTTAGGACTGAAGCTCAGGGGAGAGATATATGTGAGTCATCTGTATTGAGATAATAATTAGCCCCAGAGGAGCTGATGAGGTCACAGAGACAGAGTAGGGGGCCTGAGACAGAACCTTGAACTCACTCACAGTTAAGCAGTGTGTGGCCTAATGGTGAACCAGCAAAGGAGACTGAGCAGGAACAGATAGATGGGAAGGAGGAGAACCAGGAGAAAAGTATTCAGTAGGAGGAGAGGCTGGTCAGCAGTTTCAAATGCAATAGATTGATGGGGAGGAATGAGGGCTTAAAAAAAAAATTAGATTTAAAAAGTAGATCTTTGGTAGAATTGGAGAGAGCAGTTTGAAGGATGAGTCTGAAGCCATTTTTGAATGAATAGAGAGAGGAGTGTGAAAGGAGAGAGGGAGTGTCTAGACTTTGCCACGAAGTTAGATGGGTAGCTCAGTGAGTTATGGACAGACGCTACAGATGGACAATAGTTGAACAGAAAAAGAGCAGGCTGAATTGCATTTGAAAAATGGCATACCTTTCTCATTATTCCTAAGCTGCTCACAAACCCTATATTTTAACACTAATATTCTTCCAGTGATTTCCTATGGCTATGTTCATTGAACATCAAGTCTCTGAAGAATCAAAATTATGAGTGACCCAAAGTACATACATCATACATATTACCAATGATAAATTTTGCAAAAGAAAGTGGTTTAAAGATATTATCAAGGACATGCATAACCAGGAAAGGAGGTAGCCCATTCACATTTCAAAAGCAAGTGATAACAGATGGATGTCTATCCCTTATATTGGGCTGTTATGCTTGAAATGTTTAGAAGATGTAGAGAAGGGCAGCCAGCATGTTGGACAGATCCTCTATTGGAGGATTTTTTTCAGGAGGGCCTAGACAGTGTGGATGTGCTGTGATATGCATAGGTAGAAGGAGTCCCATGTCACTAAAACATCTGTTCCAGGGGAGGTACTCCTGGAACTGGATAACATTTAATGCTTTTATCAGTGTGTGGAGTGAATTTTAGATCCTACAGAAAGAACTTCCTCCTACATAGATCAGAGATAGAATAGGTTCCCTTTTAAAGAAGCAAGTTGTAGCAGAGAAGGTATTATTAAAGCAGAAGCTAGACAACTTCCAGGAAAAGAACTTATATTGGGAACAAGTAATATCACTGCAGAAGCATTTTCAGGGAAAGACTGGCATCAATTGATAAAATCTGTGGCATAGAGGAAAGAGTATTAGATTTTGAATCAAGGGATTTGGCTTGAATTCTAACTCAGCTCTTACTATATGTGTGACCTAGGAAAAGTCATTAATCCTGGGATGCCCATGACTCCCCCATCCTCAGTAAACTTATTTGGTCCTCACTAGCTTTCATCCTGTCTCTCCTCCCTTTCATGACTAAACTCTTTGAGAAGACCAACTGGTGTCTCCAGTTCTTCTCAGTCTTTCTTAATTCTCTTCAATCAGGTTTCCAACCTCATCATTCAATGGAAACTGCTCCTCCCAAAAGGATCCCTTAGTGAGGAAATCTGATGTCTTTTTCTCGGGATTCATCCTTTTTGAGCTTTGCAGTCTTTGATACTCTCCTCCCTGTAGGTTTTCATAGCACTTCTCTCTCCTGGTTCTCCTCTTATCTATCTGATCTCTCCTCTGTCTCCTTTGCTGGATCTTCAACCAGGTCACCTTCCCTAACCTGAGTATCCCACAGGGCTCCATCTCGGACCTTCTTCTCTGCTATTTCCCTTTGTGATCTTATCACCTCACCTAGATTCAATTATTATTTCTATGCAGATGATTCTCAAATCTCTTTCTAGCTTTAACCTCTCTCTCAGCCTCCAGTCTTGAATCTCCAACTGTGTATTGGACATCTCAAACTGGATGACTAGCAGACATCTTAACCTCAAATATGTCTAAAGCTGAATGCATTATCCCTTACCACCCCCCAAACGTCCCTTCTTGAGAATATCACTATCACTCAGGCTTACAACACTTGTGTTATTCTCAAAGGCTCTCTCTTACTCCCCATCTCCAGTTTGTTGGCAAGTCCTATGATCTATCTTTGTAATATCTCTTGTATACATTTCCTTCTCTCCTTTGACAGTGCCACCACTTTGATGCATCACTTCACCCTCAGACTATAAGAACAACCCGATAGATGGTTTTCCTACCTCAAATCTTTCCATCTTCAAGTCTGTCTTCTAATTCAGTGATCAAATTGTTCTTCTTAAAGCACAAATCCAACCAGGTCACTCCTCTATTTAAAAAACTAGAATTTTTGATCACCATTCTGGAGGGCACTTTGGAGTTATATATTGATCCTGCAATACCACTACTTGGTCTGTATGCCAGAGATCATCAAAATGAGGAGAGAACCTACTCATACAAAAAGCATTTATGGCAGCTCTTTTTGTAGTGGCAAAGAATTGGAAATTGAGGGAATGATCAATTGGGGAGTGACTGAACAAATTGTGGTATATGAGGGTGATGGAATATTATTGTAGTATAAGAAATGATGAATGGGATGCTTTCAGAAAAAGCTAGAAAGATCTACATGAACTGATGCAGAGCAAAATAAGCAGAACCAGGAGAACTTTGTACATAGTAAAAGCAATGTTGTGGGATAATCAACTATGAGAGGCTTAGCTACTCTCAGCAATACAGCGATCTGGGACAGTTCTGAAGGACTCATGATAAAGAATGCTATCCACCTCCAGAGAAAGAACTGTTGGAGTTGGAGGGATGCAGATCAAAACATACTATCTTCCACATTAGCTTAGTGTCAGTTTTGTTTTGGGGTTTTGGTTTTATATGAGCATTCTCTTACAACAACAATGACCAATGTGAAAGTATGTTTTGCATGATAATACATGTATCACCAGATCAAATTGCTTGCCATCTTGGAGAAGGGGGAGGGAAGGGAGGAAGGGAAACAATTTGGATCTTATCATTTCAGAAAACATTTTGAAAATTGTTATTTCAGGTAATTGGGAAAATAAAATATCTTTGATTAAAAAAAAGAAATAAAACCCCAACGTTTTTGAAACTTTTAAGATGAAATATAGACTCCTCTGGTTTTTAAAGCCAACCTTTAAAACCTAGCTCAACCCTTCTTTTAGTTCTCTCCACACTGGCATCCTTGTTGTTCCTTGAACATATAATCCCATTGGCTGTTTCTGTCCTTTTTCACTGGCAGTCTTCTAAGCATAGGACCCTTTCCCTGTTCACCTCTGCCTCCTGCCTTTCCTGGCTTCCTTCAAATTTCAACGAAGTCTCACCTTCCTAGAAATCCTTCCTTAGACCCTTTTAATGCTGGCACTTTCCCTTCGGCATCACCTCCCATTTACAGCGTCTATATTTTGTTTGTACATAGTTGCTTGTGTGTTGTCTCATCCATTAGACTGCAAGCTCCTTGAGAGCAGAGACTGTTTTTGCCTTTGGTGGCATGGAGTAGGTACTTAGTTGGTGCTTGTGGACATGACTCAGGGGGCATCCTGGGGGGGGGGTGCACACCCCATACACAGGTAATTAAAAAGTAGGGAATAAGAGGGATTAAAGAGAAATCAGGATTCCAGTCTGTAATCATCTCTGAAAAGGCAAGAACCAAACAGCTGGCTTGATCCCTTTATCGTTCCTACTCAGTCCTAGGCAAATTTAGTAGTTGAAAAATGTATAGAGTGCCATGAAAAGGTCTGGAAAGCCTTCATTTTTTTTAAAGGTGCTCTCTCTTTGGCCTTGCAGATTTCTTTATCTTTTTTTGAACTTTGTTTTTTATTCACATTTCTGTTTTTTTACCAATTACACGTGATAATGGATTTCCACACAGATTTTCCCAAGTTATACAATGGAATTTCTCTCCCTCCCTTCCCTTCCTCCTCTTGTACTGGCACTGGTGTGGCCTTGCAGATTTAAATGATGGCTTGAGCGGGGTAGGACAAGACTGGAGGGGCCCCGAGTCCTCTTGAATTGGCAAGTTGGGCCCAGACATCTTTCTTTTCCGTAGCCCTCCTCCTACCCAACATCCCCACCAAGAGAAGAAGAACCCTCCTTTTAAACTCCCCTTTTGATGGTAGACGGGGACCCTGGGAGGGCCGGCTCCCTGTACTCGAGGTTAAGCTATCCAGGGAAGAGCGAGCTCTCGGTGGAGGAGCTGAAGGGTGGCTCTTTCCCCTTGGAAGTTTCTGTGGGAGACTCGACTCCTGCTGTTCCCATCCTGGAGCAAGAAACCAGTTTGCTCTGGCTGCCCAAACCTCCCCGCTGGCTGCATTCTTGCCCATGAGCTCATTGTTTTGGCTTCTGTGTTTGCTCCTATCCGAAGCCATGGCAAAGGGCCCAGCCAGGGCCCCCAGCTTGCTGGGGCTGCATTCCTTTCAGTATTCCCCGCCCCCCAACATCCTTCCTTGCCACCCACCCACCCCATCACGTGGCCCCGCGTGTTATGTATCTGTGTTTGTCAAAGCTTGCCTGGGACAAGGTGTCCACGGTAAAAGGAGCCAAAGGCCGGACCAGGAAAAGAATGCGGGGTTATCTAGGCCCAGCCTCCTGACTGATTCTCTCTCTTTTGGGTTCCAAAATAATCATGCTCCACCTGCCTCTCCCCACCCCCCTACTTAACTCCCGCTCCCTCCCTTGGAGAATTCCGTCCACTCCTAGTACAGACAGAGTCCTGTAGGACTTCTCTGATCTTCCTCTCCTCCCTCCCACAGAAATAGACTCGGCCTTCTCCAGCCTCCAGTTCCTTTCTTCCTGTAGTGTTCTTGTCTGGATGCAGGTTTCATAGTTCTGACCCTCCTGCTTCCCCCCTCTTAGCTCCTTCATAGATCTCAGTCCTGAAGCATCCAGCCCCCTCCCACCCCCACCGGAGGCCTTTGCTCAGGTCTTATCTGCAACCTCCTCCAGGGGTTAAGGCAGATCTCTTTTGGCCTTGGGAAAATGTACCCTCAGTGACCAGTGGAGTGTGTGTTCAAGACAACTGCTTATTTATTTATTTAATAGCCCTTACCTTCCATTTTAGAATCAATCCATGTGTTGGTTCCAAGACAGAAGAGCGGTAGGGGCTAGACAATGAGGGCTAAGTGATTGGCCCAGGGTCACACAGCTAGGAAGTGTCTGAGACAGATTTGAACCCAGAATCCTTTCATCTCTAGGCCTGGCTCTCTATCCACTGAGCCACTTAGTTGCCCCCTTTGACCATAATTTAAGTTTGTTTAATTAATTAAGAATATTTTCCCATGGTTACAAGAGTCATGTTCTTTCCTTCCCCTCCTCCCACCCATAGCCAACATGCAGTTCTTTAGAGTCTACATCCCCAGTCATATCCCCATCGACCATGTGATCATGTTTCTACTCCCACAGTTCTTCCTCTGGATGTGGAGAGCATTCTTTCTCACAGGTCCCTCAGAACCACATGACCACCAATTTGAAAAATCGTTTATGCCCCTATTGTGTTGTGGCCAGTGAGTTTGGGTGGTAACTCTATGGAGTGCTGACTAGGGGCTCTGGGCTTCTTATCCACAGAATAAGGGTTGGGCCCGTGAGCCTGAGGTGCCTCGCTTTCATCTTTGACCCTTCTCTCTGCCTGGCCCTCTTGGCCCAGCATAGGGGGGAGAAACAGCTGGGCAGCTGGAGAAGAGCAGCTGTTAGGCTGAGGCTTTGTTAGGAGGGAGCATTGTTTGTTGACTTCCGTTGGGTCTCTGGGACCACAGATTCCTGGGCTCAGGTGCTGGGTGCAGATGAAAGTGCCGGGCCGGGTAGGAGGAGAGCCCTCCTGCTGCTGCTCCGTGAGGTTTTTGATCTTTGCGGTGCTCTCAAGCAGCAAACAGCCCCAACCTCAAGAGGAACAGTCGGTCAGGGCTGTGAGAGGTGACGTTTCATCTTTTCTCAGAAATCCCTGATGAGATGGAGGCCAAGAGGAAGAGGGAAATCTTCGTGTGTTGAAATGACTTTTGTCTGAAATGTGACTGCCCCTACTTTTGCAAATAGTGGCTTTCCCAGGGAAGGGGGATGGGAGGAAGAGTAGAAAAAGAACTAAAGAGCCGAGGCCTTTGCTGCTCTCTCCTCCTTCTCCCTCCAATGGCCTGGATTTCAGTTTGGAGACAGGATGACGACCCTGGGACTCTAAACCACTGAAAGAAAGTCAGCGTTATTGACTGTCTCAGGAAAAGGCCATAGAAGCAGCTAGCTAAGTCTTACGGTTGATTAAGCCCTGGATTTGGAGTCAGGAAGACCTGGGTTCAAATTCTGTCCTAGACACCTAGTAGCTACGTGATCCTGGGCAAGTCACTAAAAGATCTCTCAGACCCAGTTTCCTTATCTGTAAAATGGAGATAATATCACCAACCTCCCAGGGTTATGCAGATAAATTAAATAATACTTGTAAAGAGCTTTGCAAATCTTAGAGCATTATATAAATGCTAGCCATTATTAAGAGTATAGCAAAGTCCCAATAATAATCACAGCTCACATTTATCTAATGCTTTATGCTTTAAAAAACACTTCCTCTACAATAATACCATGACGTTGGTGGTGGTGTCATTCATTTGGTGCCTGTCTCTTCGTGACCCCATTTGGGGTTTTCTTGGCAAAGACACTGAAGTGGTTTGCCATTTCCTTCTCCAGTTTTTTTGACAGATGAGGAAACTGAGGCAGACAGGATGAAGTGACTTGTCAAGGGTTACACAACTAATAAGGTCACATTTGAGTTCAGGTCTTCCTGACTGCAGGCTGGGTGCTCTATCCACTGCTCCACCTAGTTGACCCAGAGGTAGATAGTGAGATTTTATCTTTTTTTTTTTTTTGCAAATTAGGAAATCGAGGCTCAGAAATCTTGTGACTTGCCTAGAACATTATATGGGAGAGCAGGGATCTGTCATAGGTCTTATGACTCCCAAATTAGCATCTTTTGTCCTGTTCCCTTGGTTTCCTCATCTATTAATGAATATGTCTCGGTTTCTTACCTTAGAAGGTAGATCAGATGAAATAGTGGATGTAAAAGTGCCACGTCATTAAAGTTTCACCCCTGATGGTCAGTTACTGTGAGGAAATTCCCCAGAGGTAGCAGTTCTAGCAGGGGATGGGACAGCAGGAAGTATAATGAAGCACATGCATCAGCTTGGATAATCACCAAGTCAGTCAATGAGCCATGGGCAGTGGCCGAACCCCAATAAAACCATCTCCACACATGGGCTAAACCAGTTTGAAGGTACTGACCCTCCTCAAACCCGTAGGTGAATCAGGGGAGCGTCTCCCCCAAGCACGTAAAGACTAGCCAAATGGGCAGAGGAGAACAATTTGTCCCAAAGGTCAAAAAGGCAATTGATGCAAAGAACTTGGCCAGAAGTTGAAGACACCAAGGCCATCCACTGCATCCTGGCTTCGGCCAGTTGTCTGGACTTTTGTCTCACCACTGGACGCTGGAAGAGAGGGAAGCTAGTGATCTTGGACAACTGCCCCACTTAAGTCCACCTCATGCAGGTCAAGACCTGACCCTGTGATGTCCTTGGCCCTCTTTGAAATGAAGGACCCACAACTTAACTCAGTGACACACGGGTCTCCTTGCTATTCCTGGAACAAGATACCCCATCTTTTGGCTCCAGACCCTTTCTCTGGCTGTCCCCCACGGCTTGAATGTTCTCCCTCTTCATCTTGGCCTCCTGGCTTCTCTGGCTTCCTTCCAGTCTCAGCTAAGACTCCGCCATTTACATGAAGCCTTTCCCAGCCCCTCTTAATTTTAGTGTTTTCTCTCTGTTCTTTCCTATTTGTCCTCTATATAACTTATTTGTATATATTTATTTCTTCTTATCCTCTCTGTCAGATGAGGAGTTCCTTGAGGGCAGGGACTGTCTTTCTCACCTTTCTGTATCCCTAAGCACTTTAGCATAGTACCTGGTACAGAGTTCAAGCTTAATAACTTCATATTGACTGAGTGATCTTGGTTTCCAGCCTCCCTGACCTCTCTTCAGCATTTGACAACAAGATAACCATTTACTTCCTGATATTCTACTCCCTTCGTGTCTTTCACGCTGTACTTTTTATCTATTGACATGATTATGTGGCATGGGATGTTTTGGTTTTGCAATGTGATTTTGTTAATCATTTCATATTATTGAACCATCTTTGCCTCCCTGAAATAAAATTTTTTTTTGATAATTGCAAGGTTCTTTTTTTTGCTAGGATTTGGAAAATTTTTATTAGATATTAATAATGTTGGTTTCTAGTTCTTTTTTCCTTAATTAGATATTAAGTATCAGTCTCAAGGCAGAAGAGTAGTAAGGGCTAGGCAATTTTGGTTAAGTGACTTGTCCAGGAAGTATGTGAGGTCAGATTTGAACCCAAGACTTCCCATCTACAGGCTTGGCTCTCTATCTACTGAGCCACCCAGCTGCCCCTGTATTTAGTTCTTTCTTTGTTTTCCTTTCCTGTTTTGGGCACTAGGATTACAGGTATCCTTTGCACATTTCAACTTTCCCCAAAGTGATTTTGATATATCATGGGTCAGCATAAGAAATTAAATGGGAATTTGGAGGGAGTTTTGCAGAAGTTACAAATGACACATGAAGACCAGCAGATGACACAAAAAAAGTTTAGAAACTCAGAAGTGCATAAAATAAATGTGTGGTATTGTATATCAACATTTTATCTTTTAATACTGTCCACATATACAATTTATTTTAAAAGTTAAAATAAGTAAAAAGTTAAAATATGTATGAAAAGAATGTGAAAACCAAAGGATAGAAATGTAGTTATCTTAACATTAACCTACAGATAGTTGTTTACCAAATACTTAATACAAATTTTATAATAACATACTGTAAATACCCCATAAAAGAAGGAAAAAAAATCACTTTCTTTTCTGGTATGAAGAGTCCAAAAATATTTTCCAGATTTCCCAGATTGCAAGGGTTCAAGGGAAACCTGTGTGATATGGAAGGGATACCACGATATTTGTTTCATTAAAAGAAGTCACAGTGCACTCATGGTTATTTACTTACCTCTCTAACTGTTCCTTCTCAGGCTCCTTATCCTCTTCCTGTTCTTTAAAATAAGCCTACCCTAAGCTCTGTTTTTGTTCCTCCTTTCTCTAAACTCTTTCCCTTGGTGGTTGTTGTCTGGTTATGTCTGACTCTTTGTGACCTCATTTGGGGTTTTCTTGGCAAAAATACTGGAGTGGTTTGCCTTTCCCTTCTCCAGCTTATTTGACAGATGAAGAAACTGAGGCAAAAGGTTCACACAGCTGGTAAACCGAGGTCAGATTTGAACTCGGGTCTTCCTGACTCCAGGCCTGGAACTCTATCCACAGAGCAACCTAGCTGCCTGCCCCTACAATTTAGGACTACATAGTCGGTGACCCCCATGAAAGTGATTTTTCCCTTCTCAGATTTTTTACACTTCTCCCATTCTTTGTTTATCAGCTATTTGTGTATGTCTTTCCCGCCACCTAGTCTGTAAATTCCTTGTTATTAAGGTCTATATTCCATCTTTGTATCTTTAAGCGTCTTGTATAGAGTAAGCGCTTACTTCATGTTAACGTGCTATTGAATAATGGTCTAAAACTGATCCTGGGTTGTACTTGTGTAAATGGAATGGGGACAAGTAAAATCTTCCTAGCCTGGTCAATCAGAAGTTCAGCCAGATGGGAAAAGATGTTGACCAAAGAAGGCTCTGTATTTTTTGAGGAGTCTTTTTAGCCTGGAGTCTCTGCAGAACAAACCGGTTGGTCCCAGAGCCAGAGCTGGTACTGGCACGCGGCTGGGGTTCCTGGCTCCACTCTGTCCAGTTTTCCCCTCCCAGAGTTAAGCTTTCCAGGGTGAAAAAGGCAGTTCATTATGTGACAAAAGGGGCAGGCAATGGGCTGGGGAGAAACCAAAGATGAAAGAAGGAAGGGATCCCGGAAACTGGCCAGAGCGTCTTCTTTGTGATAGGCCTGGGGACATTCCTCCATCCTCCTCCTAGCTTAGACCCAAACCCGCCTCTCAGTGGGTCTGAAATGGACCCACCATCCAAGCCTTTTCCCAGGCAAAACAAAGAGCTGAACCTCTCAGGTCTCTGCAGTGTAGTTGGGGGGGGGGGGCTTGGCAGGGTGAAACGCTGGGCTTCCAGAATTCCATCCCTGAGCTTTTCTCTCCCTACTGAAACCCCCCCTTGGGAAGACCCCCGGAGAGTCATTCCAGCATTTTCCCAGCTTCTTAAGCTTCTTGCCCACACTTTTCTCCATTTCTCTATAAGCAGATGGGGGGGGGGCACATCATCACCCTACGAGTGCCCAGCCTAGACCCTCCGTCTTTTCTGTTGGCAGGTGGTGGCCGTCTCACTCTGATTTTCTGGCAAATTCTTGCCCTGACTTCCCTCTCCTGGGTCTCTCAGGCAAGTGAAGACAGCTAAGAATTGAGCCTGAGCTATTTCTTTTACAGGCAAATTCCCATCCTGGTCCTTTACCAAAGCACTCTAGTTCCCGGAAGTGCTCTGTCAGGAAAGGGTGCTTTATTTAAAGACAAAACAAATCCGAGGCACGAGCCGGAGCTCCTCAACACCCGGCCTGGTCGGTTCTCTGAGGGGTGAAGGAGAGCCCAGGGGTCCCTGGCATACTTGTCCTGACTTGGTTTACCCCTTCCTACTGCAGCCAAATGGAGAAGTCTCTGTGACTAGTCAAACTAGTGGGGGTTTGGGGGAGGGAAAGAGAAGTGAAAGCTGACCTGGCTGGGGGGAGGGGGAGATGGAGCTTCCACTTCCATCCTGGGTTCTGTCTCCCCCATATCCTGCACTGTGCTTACTGAGCCCCTCCTTCGGATTCCAGGAGGCCCCGACCCTCCCTCTTTTCTCGGGGTGAAGGGGCGGAACCATTTCTGAAGATGGAGGAAGAGGGCGAAGCTGGGGAAGGTGAAGGCTGGGGCTGGCCAGGGGCGCTGCCCCTCCCCCCTCCAGCTGTGGGCCCCCCTCTCCTGGGACGCCTGGGTGTGAGGGGGTTCCCCCAGAAGTTAAGTTTAGCCCCAAGGCCCCTGCCCAGCTGGGTGTTTACCCGGGGAAGAAGGGAGATCTGGGGGAGGGGACGGGAATCCTGGCCCGGCCGCCTCAGCCCAGTAGATATACAAATACTCGAACCACAACCCCCCCACATCCTGGGACCGCCTCGCCTGCCTTTCCTCCCGTAAGTCACACCGGAAAAGCTGCCTGTAACAAGTCAGAATCCCCCCAACACCCAGGCGGCCCTCTGCCTGGGCCGGTTTCTTCCCGGTACTTCCAAGAAGGACTGGCTGTTTTCTCCCCCCTTTCCCCAGGGGCCCTCGGCCTCGCCTCTCCCAGGGCTGGGGGGACAGAGGTCAGTGAAGGGGTGTCTGGCCACATTTCCTTCCTCTCCCCTCCTCGCTCCCAAAGCCCTTCCAAGGCCACAGAAGGCGGGCAGCTGCTGAGGATGGAAGTTGCATTTCCCCTCGCTGGGAGTTCCGAGGTCGCTGCAGTGACCCCTAGGCTGACCCTGACTGCCTGGAGACCCCCGCGGGCGTGCTGGGGGCGGGGAGGGAGACCTGGTGCGAGGCCACAAAGCTCTGGCTAGCGCAGCCCCCAAAAGACCACCTGGCCCTTGGGAAGAGTGCAGCAGGCCTGGGCGAGCTGGGAAAAGGACAGCCGGAGCAGAGGGGAGCCCTAAGCCTTCCCCCCACTTACGATTGGTTCCCCAGGCTTTGGCTTGCCCAGCAACAAAAGGCACAGAAGGGGGCGGCCCCCACACAAGGAGAGTCAGCTGAGCCAGACACCCAGCCCAGCCCAACTCTTCCAGGAATTGGCTGGGAGGGGCCTCGAGCCCCTCACCCCACCCACTTGACTGACTTCTGGGCACGATTCCGGCCCCCTCTCGACTTCTCTGGGCCTCCTTCGGCCTCCCCTGCACCCCCGTGGAGACCTTTCTCTGGTGTCTGTGGTAGACTCCGCACCTGTCTGGGGTCTCCTCTCTGTGGCTAGGAGGGGGTGGGGACGGGACCCCGTTTGGGCTTCATGCCGCCCCCACCTCAGCCTCAAACTTCTCTCTCATCTCCTTGGGACCCGGCTTCGGAGTTTCTCCGCGGCTGGGCCCTTCCCACGCCGAAAAGGCCCGGGTCCTCCCTTGGAAGGAGTGTGTGAGGGGCCGGGAGAGGCTTGGGGGAAGCCGAGCAGATGGCTTGTCTCTCGCCTAGCATCCCCTCCCTCTAGCGCCGTGTTGAACGTAGGCCCTCCCTGCACTGTCTGTAGGGCGGAGGGATGTGGACGGCCGGAGCAGATTCCCTCCGTGCCTGGCAGGAAGGGGAGCCTCGTCCCGGACCGGCATTGCCAGCTCCCAGCAGCCCCGCGGAGGTCCCTCACAGCAGGGGAGGGGGGTGCGCCGAGAGCGAACCAGGCTCTCCCCATCCCCCAAACTATTTACCTTGAGAGCAGGAAGGGGGAGGAGGGGGTGGTGAGACAGCTCGGAGGAATGTGCCTTTGGCAGGACATCCAGTACAGTAAGTGGCCCCTCCTTCTGTCCCTCCCCAGGTCCCCTCCAGCCACAGCATGCCCTCTCTCCACCCAATCCTGGTTCAGGAAAGCCCCGCTCCGAGTGCAGCGAGCCCTCCGCCGGCCCGGCTCCCCTAATGGGGCTCCGTAGGTTTCAGGAAAGTTACCGAGCCTCGGACGGGGGAGTGGCGGGGAGGGACAGATTGAGGGAGAACACCGAGAGGGTGGATTGTTCTACAAATGCCCCGCATGAAAAGCCTCCAAGCCAGACCTGCGGGACTTGGGAACCCCAGCTTCCAATGTTAGAATTGGAAGAAGCGGCGACCTCTAGTGGTCAAAGTGCAGTTCTGCAGCGCCCGAGGCTCTCCTCGGTTCCCAATGTGCGGGTGTCCGCAGTGGGCACCGGGTACCGTATCTGTCACACCTCAGGTAGGGGGACTTTCCCTACCGGCCACTCAGCCTTAAACTCTTCAGGCAGCTGTTCTCCTCCCCACCCTCCGCCCTGACTTCACCCTGGCTGGGAGCCCCGGATGACTGGGTTCCCCTGAGGACAATGAGGAGCCTGTTTCTTATTTATCACAGTCGTCTTTAATAAAAAATAAATTAGTTCTGGGGTGGGAGGGTGGGGGCCCAGGGGCTGGGGCATCCTAAGGCGAAGAATTCCCTTCCCTCTTCCATGCCTATAACCCTGGCTACGCTGGTCCCTTCTCTGGTGGGTGGGTGATGTGGGTGGGGGAAAGGAGCACCGGGGGATTCGTTGGCTCCCAGGAAGCCAAGGGGTGCTGGGAGAAGAGAGAGGCCCGAAGGGGTGATTCGGGCATGGGAAATGTAGCGTGATCGAAAGACAAGGGTGGTTGGGGCACATTCAGAGGGCCAGAACGCCCCAATGTCTTGGAAGAGGTTCAGGGGAGAAGAAGGCACTTCATCTGTCTCGGTCCTGGGGAGGAAGTCGCAGTCCCATCAGCACTAGCACCCGGGACGCAGACGCGTGGAAGGACACCTATACACACAGACCCACACACTGCCCCAGCCAGCTCCCCACAACCTGGCACTCTTCGTGCCCCGGACTCCTCCCAAGTTAAATATAGACGGTGCTGGTATTTGTCCCAGAGTCCCACGAGGCGGGTCAAGGGCAGGAAGGGGAAAGAGTCCACGGGGCGGCTGATGCTGGGGGGATAACTGTAAGGGGCACTTGGGCTCCATCTCAGGCAGGTTCTGGGGGTGCCCTGTCCTGGATATGGGCGCAGGAACGGCAGCAGGTGGCTGTGTAGTAGGGGTAGACACAGAGGCGAGCCTGGACCACGAGGGGGCAGTGTGGGGAGTTGTCCTGGCAATGGTCATCTGGGGAAGAGAGGGATAGGCAGTGGGTGAGAGGAGGTCACTGGGATGCCGTCCCTTCCTCGGCATTTGTTCACCTTGGTTCCACGGTCTACACGCATCGCTTTCCCTTTTCTTATTCTTACTCTCACCTTCCTCCCTTTGTCCATCCCCCACCCATTCCGGCTTACCGGGGTGCTGAGTACACGGCTGACTGTTGCACGGTCTCTTCCTGGAAGGCCGAAGATTGGGAGGGCATCTCGTGCTGAGAGTCTGGTTGGCGCTCAGACACTGAACCTCCCTCATTTGGACACCCCCCAGGCAAGACTTGGAGCACTGGAGCAAGGCATGTGGCAGAGAGAAAATCATTAGACCCTTTCCCCCACAATTCCTCCCATCACCCTGGAGCTCCTGAGGAGGAAGACAAGTCTGGAGGAAGGAGACTTGCTCTTTCTCTACTGAAAGCGGAGAAGAAACTGAAACTGGAGGCAGAGTTAAGATCTTGGGGATCAGAGGAGCTGGGGATTTCCCAGAGAGCCAAAGAGGTGACAAGAGTGGAAGTGGGGTTGTTGCTTCTCCACAAGAGCCTGAGGGCCAGTGGATGCAGTGGTAGAGACAGGACAGGGCTGATGGGGACCAAGGAAGAGGCAGGACCACTCACGGTACTCCAGGGGGTGGAAAACCATTGATCTTGGCAGCCATCCCCCTTGCAAGGCTGCAGGGTAGGAGGTCTGGGCAGATGAGTGCAGTTACCAGGAGATGTCACGTTGAATTCGGTTCCCAGTTTGCTCACACAGATCACATCTCGGCGCTGTGTCCCAGAGCCGCACTCTGCAGAACACTGGGACCCCGAAGAGACGAGAACATGCCTTTAACTCCAGGAACACCCCTGGGAATCTTTTATTCACGTCTCCCATTCAGCCTTCCCCACTCACCTCACCCCACGGCCCCGTGTACCAATGCCAGGTTGCCTCACAGGGCCCCAAGCTGCAGGCCCGCATATCGGGGGGTCGGCTCCCTGTGGGGCAGCCTCTTCCTTTGCCCCCCAGCCCTTCCCCTTCTTCGCCAGTCCCCTGGGACTCTCCGCTCCCCAAGCAGATCACAGAGCGCCTCTGGATTCCTGTCCCACACTCGGCTGAGCACTGTTGGGAAGCAAGGCAAGGTCCTGTGAGGAGGGATGGGATAGCAGAATGGAGAGTAAGGTTGGATTTTGGACAGGTTACAGAATCT
Organism: Monodelphis domestica; assembly: GCF_027887165.1. Taxonomy (NCBI): domain Eukaryota; kingdom Metazoa; phylum Chordata; class Mammalia; order Didelphimorphia; family Didelphidae; genus Monodelphis; species Monodelphis domestica. The sequence continues at coordinate 495,926,759 of NC_077228.1, read as the reverse complement.
CTGATGGCCTTGGGTTTAAAGGGGCCACGCTAAAAACCCAAAACTATCAAGGAATCTCAGGGCTCAGGGTTCTTCTGGGGGACCTGGGTTTAGACAGAAAGCCTGAAAAGGTCTGGAAATGTCGAGGATTTAGGGGGCTCTCAGGATCAAGGTTTCTACCTTGGAGCTCCATTCGCTGTGGAACCAGGCGATGGTACAGGGCCCCATGTTACAAGCCTCTTTGCTGGGGGGTCTCGGAGGCCCAGAGGTGCATTCCCGTTCACTTACTTCATCACCATGGTTACCCACACATCTCACTTGCCGGCTCCGCTGGCCCCGACCACATCGGACTGAGCACTGGGACAGATGGAGAAAATCATCAATGAAGAGACAGATGCTTCTCGAGGAGAGACTCCCCCACTGGTCCTCCAGCTCTTCTGGCTTCCCACTTGAATCTGACTCTTCCCATTCACTCATCTCTCTATCCCTATTGCTCACCTGTTTTCCAGCTCACCTGGCTCCAGGCAGAGCGTACTTCCCAGTGGCCACAGAGTCTCAGCTGGCACGTCTGGGTGACATTGGGCCGAGGGAGATGACCGCAGCGCTCCAGGGGCACCGAGGAACCGCCCCCCCCAAATTCTTGCCGACATCGGAGCTGGCGGTGCTGGGTGCCTGGGCCACACGAGCGGCTACAGGACGTCCATTCACCTGCCTCCCAGCTAGAGACATGGAGATGGGAGGATGGGGGGTCGGATGGGCATGGCAAAGATGGGGGAGTGGGGTGGAATCAAGCACAGGTGGAACAGGAGATGTTGGAGGATGAGGGATTCTAACTCCAAGACATGGTAGGAATTTGGAGCCTTGGTATCAGGTAAAGAAGATAGAGGTCTTGGTTCTTCACGGTTCTTCTTCCCTCTCTATGTAGCACCAAGAGTCCTGATCTCTTCTCTTTCTGCCTTGGGGGCCTTTGACCCATGAAGAGTCCAGAGGAGGTCAGAAGATATTGTAGTAGGTGCCCTGGGAGTTATGTGGACCATACTCACTAAGGGGGGCATGGAGGGCCATGGCAAGGCTCTGGTGGGGTAGGTGGCCTGGAACCTAGGACACAGTTTTGCTCATCCATTTCCTCTCCAGAATCACGGGATACACAGTGGAAAACTGGGCGCCAGACACCTGAAGGGATGCGGAAAGGAGACCAGATGACCCTTCTAGCTTGACACGCTAAAGCAGAAAAGTTTTGCTGGGCTCTTATGGATTGGATTTCAGGGCTATAATGGGGTCCAATTCAGTGAGTTCAAAAGAGTGTCAGGGGCAGCTAGGTGGTTTGGTGGGTAGAGAGCTGGTCCTGGAGTCAAAAATCTTCTAGCTGTGTGACCCTGGGCAAGTCACTTAACTCCAACTGCCTTGCCCTTATTGCTTTAATGCTTTGAAATTGATATTTAGTATGATTCTAAGATAGAAGGTAAAGAGTTAAAAAAAAAGTGAGTGTTAGAACAGTGAGTTGAAGACCTAGATTGGGAATAGGGATGGGCAAACCAAGGAGTTCTGAGGTTGAGGGGTCAAGAGTTGAGGGTTGGATTGTAGGATGGAGGGTTCACCTTTTCCACAGGATGCTGAGCACTCTGAATATCCCATTCGTTTCCAATATCCAGTTGAGGATGCCAGGGGAGGCCTGGGGTGGGGAGGAGCAGGCAGAGGGGGAATCCGGACCTGACGCTGCAGAGTTCCTGGGGTCCGAGCTAATCGAGGAGGTGGTGGGGGCTCCAGTTTTAGACCCTCTGGGGGGGACTGAGTAGGCACATGATGGTCTGGTCCTAAAATCTCCCCTCTCTGCCTCCTCTCCCATCTATTTCTCTCTTCCCCATAGGGCTTCACACCCTCAACAGACTGGTGTTGGGGAACAAGAGGGGCTAGGGTAGGGTCTTCAATGTTTGGAGAAGGTGAAGAGATGAGGTATTGGTAGGAGACACCAGGGTTTTCCTCTTGGAAGATCATCTGGGGGAAGAAAAGAGAAGGTAACTGTTTCTGGGGGGAGAGCAGGAGATTAGAGAGACCATGCTTTTAATTCCTCCTTCTCCTTCTCTCTCTCTCTCTCTCTTTCTCTCTCTCTCTCTTTCTTTCTCCCTCCTCCTTCCCTTCCTCACTCACTCCCTCTGTCCTTTCCTTTTCTGCTGGCCTTAGCCTGGTTGCTTTTCTTGCAGTTATCAACCTCTTTTAGTCCCAACTTACATAGACATCCACAGGCTGGGTCGTGGGCCCCTCAGCTGTCAGACTCTCTCCTCTCCCTTCCTCCCTGGGAGGCCGAATATACTGGAAGACAGTGCCTCCAGCAGTATAGGTCCCAGGTGGGTCAACAGCCCAGTTACCATTAATGATGGACTTGCCCCCAGGACCACGAAGTGCTGGAGGAGGGGGAAAGAAGGGAGGTCATCTTATTCCCCTCTCATTTCAATTTCCCCAAAATTATTTCCACTCTGACTCTTTGAGGTCAAACCCTGGTTCCCCTTCCCCAACTGCTCCTTCTGTGATGAAGAAATAGACACATACAGAGGAACAAGGCAAGCACTTTAGAGAAGTACGGACAATGTGGATGGGGGTGAGAGGGGTGCATGTGTGGAGAAATTCTCACCAAGGTAGTTGGAGCTGGGTCGAAGCTGAGCAATTTGTAACTGAGAGGCTCCAGCTGGGATTAGCAGGATCTTATGATAGCCCAGAAGGCCCCCTCGGTCTGTGAAATTCCCCGAAACAAAGCGGCAGGTGGAATTATCTCCCCCACAGACACCACAACCATCTGGGCGTCTGCCAGAGCCAAGGATGCCATCACAGCCAGGGCTCTGAGAAGGGAAGGATATACAAAGGTGAAGCTTAGGGGACACCCCCCTTCCTACCACATATACACACACACATACTCTTCCCAGCCTCATCCCACTGAGACCCGAAAGCTCTCTGTATTCCTGTCTTCCCCATAGTAGATATGAGAACTTAAGTTTTGAGCATCTCCTTTGGTCTCCCATGAAAATGAAACCCTTCTCTTTGGAGTTCTCCTTTATGTCCACCCATACCCATTCTCCATGCAATCTCAGACTTGACTGAGTCAGTGGATGTGAATGTTTGGGGTTGGTTAGGACCAGTGGCTGTCCTCAAACTTTGCTTCTCCCCTCTCCCCACCCGGACCTTTGGCTATTAGATCCTCACCAAGCATCGTCCAGCCACACAGATGTCTGGGGCTCCAGGCTGACAGGGAGTGCCATCTTGGACCTTTTCTGTGTGCCGGACATAGAATCGGAAGCCACGAGGTCGGCAGTTCAGCTCACAGCGTTGAGAACCCTGGACTGGGAGGTAGGTAGGAAGAAGGGAGGCATATCAGATAGACTCATCATGGAGTCAACAAGGGGTTTGCCTACATTAGCTAAGAATCTATGAAGGTTAAGTTATTCCTAAGTCAGTAAGGATCAAAGAAACTAGCTAAGAAGGAAGCAGTTCTGAATTTTGGGGAATCATTTAAAGTTTGTCAAGGAATTAGGCCAATGGGACCAATAAAGGAGCTTTGGAAAGGAGCGGTCACCTGAGATTAATCACGGTCATTTGAGGTCATATCCTGAGCACTTGGCTTTACTTAAGGTCAAATAAGCCTAGAAATGAATTTGGACTCTTTAGAAACATTCAAATGAAATGTTGAGGGCAACTGAGGTCATTTGGGGTCTACAGCACAAGCCCTGACCTGTTGAGATTCCTCTTGCCATGCCCATTCTCTCAGGTTACAACTGCCCTACCTCTGGACATAGCTGACCTAGCCAGAGGGGACAGTGAAACTTGAGTTTGGGGGGATATTTCCCCTCAGCATGACTCCACTGGGCAACCTGGCTCTGTCACTTTCTGGTTGCTTTTGCTTTTTCTAGAAGATTGGCGTCATACAGGCAGCCCTAGCTTCCCCTAAATCACACACATATACTCTCCCCTCCTTCTTTCCCTCTTTTCCTCCTCCCTCCCTCACTCCCTCCCTCTTTCCTTCCCTTCTAGGTCCTGGCAGGGACCTCAGAAGCACAAAGAGCCATCTATATATACCCCCCTCCCCTCTGGCCCCCACACTCCCCCAGCCACTCAGGCTATGTAAACAGTGCAGACTGCCTGATGGGGAGGGAAAGGCGGAAATTGAGGAATTCACAGAAAGGGTATCCCCTTTCTCTGTCCTGTAGGGAAGGGGACTCTCCCACATGGGCACATATTCCTTTAACCTAGCCTGGAAATAGAGAAACTAAAGAAGGGATAAATGAGGTGGGAATAAATTTAGGAAAATATGCATTAGTCAAAGATGTTCAGGAGTAGAAAGGGGAAAATTTCTGGCCTGTCCAATCTTGGGGTCCTGGGGTTCAGTCCTCACCCTCTGTGAAGGGCTCCCACTGGTAGAGTCGGCCCATAAATTCCTGAGGATCAAAGGCTGCACACTGTAGGGCCCTTGGATCCGGCTGTTCAGGGGGACATGGCTGAGGTTGGGGGAAACACAGAACTGTCAGGACTAAGAAAAAAACAATATGAGGGGAGCAGCAGAAAGGGCTTGGGATAGAGGGGAGATCTGTGGGAGGAAAGAAGGCATCAGAAATTTAGGAGAGTGTGCCTTTGGATCTCCTGACAAAGACCCAGGATATAACAGCCCTGGGAGAGGGCTAAGAAAACCAAGGCATTTAAAGGAGAGAGCTAGGGCTCCGACACTAGGATTTTCCACCCCCAATAGTAGAGTAGATAAATTGGGACCTCTGACATCAATCACATCTCTTGCCCGTTGCCAGGACAGTTTTCTCCAAATTATTGGAGCACAGCTCCTGTTTCTATGTGAACAAAGCAGGAAGGCATCTGGAGTCCTAGGTACTAGGATCAAGACAGGGCTCACCTTCTGAATGCAGGCTCTTAATTGCTCATTCTCTCCAGTACAGTTGAAGGCAGAAGCACTGGGAGCAAAAAGGCTCCAGAGGGGACCCGAGTGGGGGCCGGGGCTAAGTAAGGGCAGCCAGCTCTCTGAATGGTGAGGGGGAGCTTCGACGACTTGTTGATGGGGAATCCTGGGTACCCACTGCTCTCTCCTTCTTGGATGACCTCGGCCCTGGCCCCGGGGGGCAGAGGAGGAAGGAGGAGGGGATCTTCTCCATTCTGGTCCCACTTGTTGGGAATGATGTGATCTCTGTGGGTGGACCTGATTAAGGGAATTGTTTGTTCTGGGGGATGGGGTGGGCGAAGACTTTGTTTTGAAGTTGGTTTTCTTTGGGGATGTCTGTGTCCCCAGAGGCTTAGTATTAGAGGGCACTTCTGTCCCAGGATTCTGGGGGTTATAAAAGTCTTCCAGGGGAGGCAGTACTGTGGAAGGGATCTGGGTTAGGGGCAGCTGAGTGTTAACAGGTTTTTCTGTCTCAACAGTGAGAGCATGGAAAGCCTTTATTTTAGAATCTTGGAGAGGCTCTGTCTCTGGAAATAGAGTCTGAGAAGCCTCATCACTGGGGAATTCCGTTTTGGGCAGTTTGTGTGGGTGCCGCCGGTTCCGATGTAGGGGCAGAGCAAAAGGAACTCTCCCATAGCCAAACATTCCTGGTTTGATGGGATCTCGAACTCGTGACCTAGGAAGTTGGTATGGTTAAGGAGTTATAGTTCTGATTGCTTTCCCCATATAACTAAAATTTTGAATTGTCTTCTTCTAATTCCTACTCTTATAATCAACCCCATTTCCTAGTTCTTGTCTGCTAGATTCCATATAATCTAAGGCTCACCCATTCCATTCCAGATCCATCTGTCCGCTGTGGTATACCCTTCCAATCTCAGCCTCATTTCCCTTACCTCCTTGCAGTTGAGGCCTCCCGAGTCTCCTCTTGTCCTGCTTGGGATGGGATACCTCCCTGAGGTCCAGTCCTTCCCCTGGGCTCTGGCTTATAAAGGGGGAGGGTCTCTCTAGGGGGCTGGGGTCTGTGGTTTCGGGATCGAGCAGGCATGGGCTCTGGATGTCGAGGTGGCCTGGCTGGTAGAGGCAACCCGGATTGGAGTAAAGATGTGGATGTCTGGCAGATTCTGCTCCGACGTTGTATTCCAAGCCCACAGGGCTGGGAACACAGGGCCCATGGACCCCAGGAACCCCAAACCCCCTCAGGGATTTTATTTTCTTCAGGACGTATTTGTCGTGAGTGGCGATGGGTCACCTATTTGGGAGAAAAAGATCAAGAAGGGACTGGAGTGGCATACATGAAGGTGGGGGGAGAGAATACTGGGGCATCAAACAGAGAAGGGTCTGGCAGATAAAATAAGGAAGGAAAGAAATATGGGATAAGCAAAAGGCTCTCAGAAATTATTGGGGAGACAGGGTTTCAGAAAGGTTGGATAGCAGGCAAAAATCTCCAGTGCCTTTACTCACCTTCTGGTCATGGCCCAGTTGGAGAAGAAACAGGAGCAGCAAAAGAGGCAGTGTTAGTCTGAGGAGCCAGAGGCAGAGGAGGTAATCAGTCAGTAGCTAGGATTGAGGTCATAAACTTCCTTATACAGGCTGTCCCCAAAGTCTTAGTAAAGTTTTAATATTTATCAAAGCTCAAGCTTTATGAAAGGTTAAAAACTGCACTAAGACTTTTGGGGGCAGCTTGTACAAAGCTTGGCCCCCTCTAGCTGATCTCCAAGCTTCCCAGAAAACAGAAAGGGCTACTCACCCATTCTTCTGTCCCTTCCATCTTGCTGACTTCTTGTCCTGTACCTCCCAGGAATAGATCCCACTAACCCCTCCCATTCCCCCTCTTACCTGCTTGCCCATTTCTCCATTGTCCCTCTTAATCTCCCCAGTCTTCTGAAGCTGGAGATAAATACCACTCAGAAATCTGGAGGGTTTGGGATTTGAAGAAAGACCTGAAAGAAAGGCAGGAATAAAGGCGACCTCTGACTTATACCCCCTCAATAAAAATGTTTGAAGTTAGGACATAACATGACCTAACAATACCCACTCCTCTCCTCCTTCCCTATTTTGAAAGATTGGGTCTTTTTTTGTCCCTTGGTATGTAGCTGAGGGTTGGAGGACTTTGCCCCCAATATCCTGGTTTTCCCTGTTATTCCTTTTACACTTGCCCCACTGCCCCCTACCAAACACCTCAATATCCTGATTAATCTCCCTTTTGTAATCCTTAGTTTCTGGTATTTCTATCCCAGCTCAAGTACCAAGCTCTGTCCATCAGGATTCCTTTTATTTCCAGACCACACTCTCTATTCCCACCTTACTAGGTACCAAGAGAGGGTACAGGACACTGGGGTTCTCTCACTTTCATATCCTTTGGTTCGGTTTTCCCTTTGGCCTAGAGATCTGAAGATAAGAAAGCCCTCGTCTTTTTCTTGCCTCCAGTTCAAATCTCAAACCCACAAAGCTGGCTGAAGGTTGAAGTTGTGGGGAGGAAAGGGGCAGAAGCTCATTTTTCCAGCTGGGTGTGAGCTACCAGCCCTGTCAGTCCAGAGGAGCCCCTCGTCTATGCCCAGTCACTCATCAATTCGTCCATCCATGATAATGTGCTAGGTGCTGCAGTAAGAACTCTCAGGGGTCAAAGAGCCTCTGGCTCTCCCTTTTTGGAAAGTCGGGAAGTTCTACCTAAAAGCTAGTCTTGAGACTCAGTTTGGACCAACAAGAGCTTTCACTCCTAGCCCTGGTGGAGCCTGAGGTTTGCTATTTTTCTTTTTTGCTCCACACCTCCCTCCTCTGCCTAGGCTCTGAGCCCTGGGCCCCCACCCACCCCTGTTCTCAGTTCTGCTTTCCAGGAAAAAAAATTGTTTCTGTTGGAGCTAAGAAGCACCCGGGAGAGGAGTCCAAGGGACCAAAAGGGAGATGGGCCAACCATGGGGTTAGGGAAAGAATGAAAGGGAAGGAGGGTGCATAAAAAGGGTCTGTGCTCATCCCCACTGTTCCTCCCTGAAATTACCCATTGACTTGAAAATGAGGAGGAGGGAAATGGACTGGTTAGACCAGAACTGGCTGGGGTCACCTCTGCCTGGGGCCTGGCAGCCCCTTCCTCCTTTCCCCAGGGGTTGGGCTGGCCCTGCTGAGGTCAGCAACAACGCCTATGGGGCAGGGGGCCATGCTGGGGTTCCAAGCAGAGTGGACGAGAGGTCTCATACTTTACATAAATGTCCATTTCTCTGCTTCTAGCCCTTTCCTCGATTTGGGAAGAGATAAGAGCCCTTACCTTGAGGTGGAAAAGAGAGGAGAACCCACTGCCTCCCAGTTGGAGGAGAAATGGTCTGCTTCCGATTTTGCCCTCTTTCCCCAGATTTCTTTGTGTCTCTTTCCCTGCCACCCCAGGTCTATGCTTATGACTCCCCAGGTCTCTACTTGGTACACATAATCCCATTCCTAGCTCGATTTGGCTCTGGCTGCTCCCTAGAGAAGTGGGGGCCAAGGGGGTGGGGGTGACGTGAGCTCCCGGGGCCTGGGCCAGGCCTGGCTCCCTCTCTGGAAAAGTCCCCGGCCCCACCCTCCCCAACACAGCTGGGCAGGGGGCCGATACCCCCCTCCCTTGCTGGGAGAGCCAGAGACAGATATAGAGGCGGTCTGTGCTCCTGTCAAACATTCTTTATTCTCCTCACAGTCACTTGGTACCTATCTGCCCAACCTGGGGCTTGGCAGAGGTCACAAATACTTTCCCTAATTACAGAATGGACATTGCTATCTGGCCATCCCAGAGTGACCTGAGCTCTCTCTGGCCACACCCCCTCCCCAGGCTGGTGGAGATCAAAGAGCAAGCCAGAAACTTGGAGAGGGATGAAACCCTTTCACCCTTGGGTTTCCTCCTCCGGCTCTGGGGGATGTTGGGATGGAAAATGTGGATGGGTGCGTGCGAGCCTGTGTACACGTTATTGCCCAGTTTTCTTGGATACCTTGAATGCCCTTCCTTCACCCTGGATGCCACCTTGGTCTCCTACCCTCGGGGGTCTGGCCAACAAGAGCTTGCCAGCCACCTGCATCCCCCCTATCAGTTCCTCAGAGCCAGGAAGGAGTGCTAAGCCAGGAGTTGGGGGAACAGTACTGGCCCTGCCTGGAGTGAGGATGGAGAGACGGGGGCCGTTCCGGTGTTTCGGTAATGAACGGGCTGGGGGCGGGGCGAGGGGGGCTGAATCTGACTACGGATGGGAGAGGGGGGAGGAGTTGGATCATTCTGCCTCGAGAAAGTGGAGGGTCCCCCGAAAGAGTTCGATGAAGAGCCCTGAAACTCCGGAGCCGGGTTCGGGGGCGGGGCGGCTGCGGGGAACGCTAGGAAAGCGATCTAACGGGACTCCCGGGGGAGCGGGCCTGGGGCAGCGGGGGTCGTACCTGCGCGCAGCTTCGTGGCCCCTCCACTCGGGGGCTCCCCGCCCGGGATCCGCTCCGTTCCTCTCCGGCCGCCCCGGCTCGGCCCCTGAGCCGGGCTCCCCGGTCACTGGCGCCTCTAGCCCAGGCTCCGCCCCCGGCCAGGGCCCCTCCCTCGCTCCTCCCCCCTACCCGTCCGTCCTTCCCTCCCACGTGGGATCCCGCCCAGCCAGATCCCTTCTCTGCAGCTCCAGCCAGCCGGCCCCAGCTGGGTTGTCCTCTCCAGCGAAGAGCTCGGGTGCTTGGGCCGGATCCCGGCCCGCACACCCTAACCCTCAAGCCCGGGTCTTCGGGACCAGAATGAGCGTGGGCTGGAAGCCCGCCCAGATGGCCAGGCCCCTCCGGAAGGGTCTGAAAAGGGCGATGCTCCGAGGCGTCCCGACCCTGTCCGTAACGGTGGGACCCGCCCCAACTTCCTTTTTAAGGTTGGACTGGATGGCTCTCGGGGCCCCGCCTCCCCTTAGGTATTGCTGCTGCTACCTCAAGTCCCCAGCCCGAGGCTACCCATCGACTCCTTTTACTGCTGCCTGCGGCCGCCGGGGAAGACCACCCGGAGATGGACGACTCTGGTGGGAGGCATCTGGGGTGCGATAGTTTGGGACAGCTGCCGCACCTGGGCTGAAATCTGGGACCCTCATGTGGCGTCTTTTCTGTGTGTGTGTGCGGAGAGGCGGGCGGAAGGGATGCGGTGTGTGTGTGAGTGTGTGAGTGTGTGAGAGTGTGTGTGTGTGTGTGCTTTGGATTGTAAACTCCCCCTCTCCCTTCCCCTCTCTTCCTCCCTCCCTTTCCCTCCGATACATTCCTCTATACTTTGTATCTCTCCATTCTCAGATCTTCCCCGTTCCTCTGCCTCCTCTATACTTTCTTTCTCCCCACTCCTTTCATTGCGCCGTTCCAGACTGCCTCAGGGCTTCTCCTCCGGAAAATGAGGGAGTTGGAGTCAGTGGCCTCTCCGGTCCCCTGCACTTCTGAACCCTGTGATTAGCCTTAAAACCTAATCTAGCAGTTAAGATGCTTTGAAACGCACAAAGCCTTATGGGAATGTGTTACAGTGATTAAATATTTGTCTATTTGGAGTCTTTAGCAGGACATTCAAAGCCCTTCGCCTTCTAAGATCCAACCTTTTCCCACCAATCCGCTCCTTGTACTCCAGCCATGTGCATGAGTGGAGGCTTATTAGGGGCCCAGTTTGAGGTGGGTGGAGTGGGGGGGGGGGGGAATCACCTTCCCAGCATCCATTTTGTGTTTTAGACCTGCCAAACCACTGTCTCAGTTGTGTCCTGTTCAACACCCGTCCATTTACCCGAAATGTCTTCAGCCATTAATCTCCGTTAAAAGTTTACCTGATTTTTTTTTTTGAGGGCAGACGAGGTCCCCCCATTCCAGAATGGAAGTGCAGCTGGCCGCTTAGAGGTCCTATTTCATTTCTGATGGGCATGGAAGCTTTGGCCTGCTCTGTTTCCAACCTGTACTGCTTCACTCTTTCTTAGGCACCATGATGGCACCCTGGTACCAGGAGCCCATCCGTATTGCAGATACTCAATCAACTTTAGCCTTTTTTCAACTTGAACTCCAGAGCTCAAGCAATCTACCAATCTGAGCCTCCCCGGTAGGGAACTAGATGATACAGTGAATAGAATGTTGGATCTGGAGTCAGGAAGACCTGAGTTCAAATTTGGCCTCAGAAACTAGCTGTGGGATCTTGGGCAAGTCACTTAGCCTTTGCTGCCTTGCTCCCTCAACTGAAAATGAGGATAAGGATAGCCCCCACCTCCTAGGGTTGTTGTGAAGATTAAATGAGATACTATTGAAAAGTGCTCAGCCCAGTGCCTGGCATAACTGTCCTTGTTATCTTCCTTTCCTTTCCTCTGCCCAAAGGAATAGCAACTGGACCTATGATTGATCTAGAGGCTTTTAATACACATGACAGATCTTAGTAAATGTTGAATTTAATTATCTTTCTAATAAAGAAGGGGCAGGAACAGTGACTTATACTTTTTAAACATTCCCTTTGTCAATTATGGCAATGCACTTAGAGATTTTAATGAATATTTGTTAAGTTGAAATGGGCAATAAGAGTTGACAAAGCTTGCCTGTTTACTGGCATACTTTTCTGTTCAATTTTCTCCCTTGGTTGTTTGCCCTCTCCAAGTGCTCAGTGTCATGATGCCCCCAAATACAACAAGGCAGAATAGTGGTAAGTGCTAAGCAATGGGGGTTAAGTGACTTGCCCAGGGTCACATAGCTAGGAGGTATCTAGTGTCAGATTTGAACCCAGGACCTCCCCTCTCTAGGCCTGGCTCTCAATCCACTGAGCCACCCAGCTGCCTCCAAAACTTTTGTATTCTATCCATAGATTTTTGAGCTGAAAGAGACTTTAGAGAGCCTCTAGTCTAACTGTCCCATTTTACAGTTTAGGCCCTCTTTTGAGGACCAAAGAGTTGAAAATAACTTGACCAATATCATATTGTCATTCTATTTTCTTTGGACCTTGCAAACTACCTTTTCCAAGGGAACTTAGTTACCTGACAGAGTTCTCTGATAAATAACCATCTCAAAGGTGTTCAAAGCTGATAGTTTAATATTCTCTAAGGATTATTGCTATTTTAACAGGGAATACTAATTATCCCCAATGAACTATTCAAAAATCATAAAATTTTAGAGTTGGAATGACCTTAGAGATAAGCTAATTCAGTTTTAAGGGTGAAATGTCAAGTTTCTTGGTAGGCTAGTGGAGAGATCTCTATGGGTAAGGGAGTCTTTCAAAGCCCCTTAAGTTAAATCATATAGAGACTATGAGTAAGAACAGAGGCTAGGAAGAGGGAAAATTAATTGTTTGATTATTATTTTAAGTTGCCTTGAATTAGGGGAGAAGAATAATAGTTCAAACTTAGAAATGTTCAAATATTAACAGGCCCATAAATTTCATTATAGATGACTAGGCAACGTTTCCTGAATAGTAACAACCTTCAGGGTACTACTCTGCACTGAGGCTAGGTTTGTGCACCTTATCACAGGAAAAACAAACTCAAGAAATAAAGGATTAGGTATATTTTCACCTTGAACACGGATCCATGGCCTTTTCTGTGTCACAGATCCATATGCACTCTGGTGAAGTCTATGGATTCCTTCTCAGAATCATGTTTTTAAATGCATAGAATACATAGGATAAAAAGGAAAGGAAGTATACTGAAAGTTTCAAAATCCTAAAACCAAACCAAACCAAGTTCATAGATTTCCAGGTTAAGAACCACTGAACTAGAACCTCTTCTGGGGTAGTCTAGATGAGGCAGAAAAGAAACAGGCTATATATTAAGATGACTATGTTCATCCAAATAAGTGATGATAGAACATTCTAATGTGCATATGTATCAGAAGGGATTGAGGCACCTACCCTACTGTGTGCTAGGCTCTGAGGACTGTTGTTGTTCAATTGGGTCCAACTCTTTCATGATCCCATTTGGGGCTTTCTTGGCACAGATACTGGAGTGGTTTGACATTTCTTTCTCCAGCTCATTTGATAGATGAAGAAACTGAGACAAACCGAGTTAAGTGACTTGCCTAAGGTCACACAATGAGTCAATGTCTGAGGCTAGATTTGAGCTCAGGTCTTCCTGATTCCAGCTTCCTGGCTCTGGGGATACAAAGACAAAATTTAGTTCCTTCCTTTATAGAATTTACCTTCTATCAGGGGAATGATATGTACATCCCACGCCCACCCTCAACCAATTAATAAGGTATCTGTGTTGCAGGCATTGTGCTAAGCAGGGATACAAAGAGGCAAAAGACATCCCTTACCCTTCAGGAGCTTAGAAGGTGACACCAGCAGCTGAGAACATCAGGAAGAACTTCTTATAGAAGGTGGTTTCTGAGCTGAGCTTTGGAGGAAACCAGGGGTTTTAAGAAGAGGGACTGGGGGAGAAGAGGAGCTTTTCTGACATGAGGGAACATTAGGCACAAAAACATGGAGACAGGCGATGGAAGGTCCTCTCTGAAGAACAGCAAGACTAGTTAAGTCAGGGAATGACAAGGCCAGAGGAGGGTTTTAGGGATGTCACTTTGGAAGGCAGGCAAGTGGGAGATTGATTAGAGAAGGGAAAGACTAGAGGCAGAGACAGACCTATTGCAGTCTATTGCAATAGTTAGGGGAGAGGTAATGAGGGCCTGAATTAGGGTTGTGGCTAGGGCAGTAGCAAAAAGTGGATGGGTGTGAGAATTGTGGATGAAATCTAATTGACAAGATTTGACAACTGTTTGGATAAGAAGGAAAGGGAGGAAACCAGGATGACTGAAGTTATAACCAGGGTTGCCAGCAGGATGGTAGTACCTTGAACAGTCATGGGCAGATTGGATAATGAAGTCTGTTGAATTTGAGGTAATATAGGGGATCCAGTGTGAAATATAGTTGGAAGTTCTGAAGCAGAGCTCAGATTGGGGCTAGTCTAATAGATGGGGGCAGCTAGGCAGTACAGTGGTTAGAGTATATGGCTTGCAGTCGGGAAAATGATCCTCCTGAGTTAAAATCTGGTCTCAGACTAGCTGTGTGACTTTGGGCAAATCACTGAACCCTGTCTGCCTCAGTTTCTGCATCTGGCAAATGATCTAGAGAAGGAAATGGCAGACCACTCTAGTATCTTTGCCAAGAAAACCAAAAACGAGGTCACAAAGAGTCCAACGCGACTGAAACAACTGATCAACAACAACAATCTGACAGAATTGGAAAATCGTAAAGGACTTCAGCACCTACCTAGCCATACATACAAAGAATCCCTTTATGATATAGCCAACAAGCGGCCATCCAATCTGCTTAAAAACCTTCAAGGAGGGAAAAATCTATCATCTACCTGTCAAGGCATTGAGCTTTGGAGGAAACCAGGGGTTTTAAGAAGAGGGACTGGGGGAGAAGAGGAGCTTTTCTGACATGAGGGAACATTAGGCACATTGGACAGCTCTAATTGTTAGAAAGTTTATTTCTTTAAATCAAGCCTGGATTGTCTCTTAGCACCTTCCATTCTTTGGTTCTTGTTCTGCCCTCTAGAGTTAGAATAAATCTAGTTCCTCCTTCACATGCTTGAAAACAACTATCATGACTGCTCTCCCTTTCCTGTTCAGTCCAGTCTTCTTTTCTCCAGCCTAAACATCCTCAGTTCTTTCAAGCAATCCTCATATGTCAGAGATTCAAAGCCCTGGTGGCCTTCTGGATATCCTCCAGTTTATCAACGTCCTTCTGGTTTGATTGTGCTCAGAACATAACATTATTCTTTGAAGGATGAACAATCAAGGCAAAATGCAAGGTTAGAATATCACCTCCCAAGTCCTGGAATATTCCTTAATAATTTGTTTCTTGGTATATCCCAAGATCACATTGGTTTTTAAAGGCAGCTCACTAACACTCCCAGCTATTTTTCAGAACTACTGTCCATCTCTTTCTTGTGAAACTGATTTTTATACCCAAGTACATGACCTTACAAAGCTCACTATTGAATATCATGTTATTCTATTTAATCCAATTCACTTTTGGACTGTCTCCTGGGTATCAGGTGGTCTTCCCAGCTTTGTGTCATTTGTGAATTTAATGAGCATGCCATAGATCCTTTTATCCAAGTCACTGATAAAATGTTAAACAGTATAGACCCAAGTATAGATGACTGGAATTCTCCACTGGGAAACTCCTATGTTGACATTGAACAATTACTCTTTGAGTCTAGCCATCTAACTAGTTCTGAATCATCCATTGTATTATTGTTTAATCCAGTAATTCTAGATCACAAAAACCACACTGCTGTTGTTTTTTACATTACTATGCCTTTTGAGAATAGGTACTTGACTTTTCAATCAACCAGAACTGGAAAATTTGAAAAATACCTAATAATGAATCTGCATCTGACTCAGGAAGGTTTGTTGTTGTTCAGTCATGTCCAACTCTTCATGATTTGATTTAGAGGTTTTGGGGGAAGTGGTTTGCCATTTTTTTCTCTAGTTCACTTTACAGGTGAGAAATTGAGGCAAACAGGGATATGTGACTTGTTCAGGGTCACACAGCTGAGCCTGGTTTGAACTCAACTTCCAAACTCCAAGCCTGGCACTCTAATTTACCACCTCCTTGCCCATAGAGGTCAAGAAGGTTAGAGAACATATAAAATGTATTGATAATAGGGGTAGATGGGGTGTCAGGTTGGGTGTTGGGCATTGATTCTATTATTGTAACTGAAAATCATTCAGTGGTATGCAAATCTTATGTGGAAATTAATGGTGTAGAACTTGACCAGGTGGAATGGAAATATATACATCAAACAAATTACTGAAATAAGACAATATACAGAGGAAATATAAATGAAAGATGATGAGTATCTTATTTTTAGCGGGCCATAAATAATTTTATCTTTTACATTTGAGAGGTGAGCAATGGATTTCCTCTTAGAAGGTCATTCTATAAATTTTCTTATTTTGTTTGTCTAATCTATATCTCTTAATCTTCTCTACAAGAACAGTGTGAGATAAGCTTTGCTAAAATCTAGATAAGTTATACCTACATCATTCCCTTCATTCATTAGTTTAGTATTCATGTCAAAAAAGGAAATGAGGCGAGTCTGACAAGACATTGATGTTTCTTGTTAGTCATTGTTTTCCTTTCTAGATGTTTGCCAGCAATCTCTTAAATTATTTGTTCTACAGTTTCCTTAGGAAACTAAGTCAAGGTCTCCAACTCATAGTTTGCCTACTTTGTTCTCTTCCCTTTTTTCAAAATTGAGACAAAATTTAACTTTCTCTCATCTCCAGTTACCTATCCAGTTTTTGTGATCTTTTAGATATTACTGTCACTGACTCAGCAGGTACATCTGTCAGTCCTTTCAGGATGCAGTAAATCTGATCCATATGACTTGAATTCTTTGAGAGTTGCTAGACATTCTTTTATAATCAATTTCCTTCCTTATGTTGTGTAACAACTCCCTGTTGGTCATTTTTGCCATATCATTTTCAGTTTTAAGGTCAGACTCCTTTACAGAGAAATAAAAAAATAAGCAGCTCTTTTCTCTCTCTCTTGTTAGTTATTGTCATCCCATCATCCCCAAGCAAAGGACCGGTACCTTCTTTGATTTTTTTTCCTCTTCCAATATAGCTTTTAAACACAAAAACAATATGGTACTGGCTAAGTAATAAATTAGTGGATCAATGGGATAGGTGAGGTAATCAACATACTTAGCAAATAACCATAGTAACCTATGTTCAATAAACCCAAAGATCCAAACTTTTGGGGGAAGAACTCACTATTTGACAAAAACTGCTGGGAAAACTGGAAAACAGTATGGTAGAAATTAGGCATAGACCAATATCTTTTATCATATACCAAGATTAAATCAAAATGGATAGTTGATCTAGAAATAAAAGGTAATATAAGAAACCAATTAGGAGAACATGGGATAGTTTACATATCAGACTTGTGGATAAGGGAAGAATTTATGACCAAATGACATAGAGAGCATTATGAGAAGTGTAATGGATAATTTTTATTAAAAATTTTTGATTGTAAGAAAAATTAAAAAGATTTCTTACAAATAAAACCAAAGCAATCAAAATTCAAAGGGAAACAAAAAACTGGGGGGAAAATTTCATAAGTTCCTCGGACAAAGGTCTCATTTTTCAAGTTTATAGAGAACTTGCTCAAATTTATAAAAAGTATATCATCCTCAATTGATACATGATCAAAGAATATGAACAGATAGTTTTTAGATGAAGAAATTAAAACAATCTATAACCATATAAAAAATGCTCCAAATCACTATTGATGAGAGAAATGCAAATTAAGACAACTCATCACCTCATGTTTATCAGATTGGCTATATGACCAAAAAGGAAGATGACAAATTTTGGAGGGGATATGGGGCACATAGAACACTAATACACTGTTGGTAGACTTCAAACTGATTCAACTCTTCTGGAGAACAATCTGGAACCATGTCCAAAGGGCCATAAAACTACATATCTTTTGTCACAGCAATACAACTAGGTCTGTACCCAATAGAGATCAAAGGAAAAGGAAAAGGATGTATATGTACAAAAATATTTATAGTAACTCTCTTCATAGTAGCAAAGAATTGGAAACTGAGGGGATGTCCATCAACTGGGGAATAGTTAAACCAGTTGTGGTATATGGTTGCAACAGAAAACTATTGGCTCATAAGGAATGGTGAACAAGATGAGTTCAGAAAAACCTAGGAAGACTTATATGAACTGATGAAAAGTGAAGTAAGCAGAACCAGGAGAATAGTATATACAGTAATAGAAATATGGTACATAGTGATCAACTGTGAGGACTAAACTATTATCAGCAGTTTAATATTCTGGGATAACCCCAAGGGACACATGATAAAAAATACTATCCGTAGCCATAGGAAGAACTGTTGGATTTGAATGTAGATAGAAACATATCATATTTCACTTTATTTCTTTTCTCAAATTTTTCTATGTGCAGTATTTGTCTTCTTTTTATGGCAGAAGGAATATGGAAATATGTGTTGCATGACAGCACTGGTATTATCAATATCAGACTCTGTCATCTGAGAGGAGGAGGAGAGAGAATCTAGATCACAAAATGTTAGATAACAATTGTTAAAAATTACCTCTACCTGTAATTTAAAAAATTAAAAACAAAAACCCTTTTTTGTTGGTCTTATTATCCCTTGACAGCCTCACCTCATTCTGAACTCTGATATTCTTAACATTTTTTACATATTTACATATGTAAATTACATACAATTGTATGTAATATTTATATGTTACATACAATTTACATAACATTTTTTACAGGAACATGCTGTCTTCTCAGATTGATCTTCTTTTAGCTTGCCTTACTTTCATCTTCCATACATTTCTTTCTGTAAAAGCTAAATTGGTTGATGAGTTCCTTTTACATCCATATTGTTCTTTCAGACAAATCCCCATTTTTCCTCCTTGTAACTGCTTTCCTTTGTGCCTTCAAAAATCTAATTCTTGAGCAACTCCTATCTCTCTAGGACTGGCCTTTCCTGAAGCATTTTCGTTCATGAAATTTTATCTAATTTTCCTCTGAATCCTTCAATCAGATTTTCCAAGATCTGAGGTATGTCTAAGACTATGCCCAGATTTACTGTGCTCTATCACAAATGCTAGAATGGTGTGGTCATTTCCTTCTAAGGTTCCCATCATTTCAGATCTAGGAGTCATCTGCATTGAGATGATAATTGAACCCATAGAATAATTGAACTCATTACTAAGAAGTGTATTTCTGGCCCTCGACTAGGAAAGTTCATTAGTTATGGGTTAGGCTTGGGAAAAGAACCATTTAACAAATAATTTGTATGCTATATAATCAATGTGAATGCTATGATCCTATACCTGGTGTGACCCTAAAAACAAATGTGCAGCTATTTTCAGAAAGCCTGATGTTTACCTTCTTTAGCCCTCAGAGAACTATGATTTGCTTAAAGCCTTTCTTCCAGAAGATCCACCCCATCCCTGATTGATCCATGCCCAAGCTGGTCTCTGAACCTGTTGTTTTCCTGTTGTCCTAGTATTATTTCACCGAAGCGTTTGTTTGGCGGTTGCCCTACCCTTTTGGTTCTCTGAATGTGTCCTTCAGGTCAGGGGCCACGTCTTATTCATCTTTGAATCTCCCACGGAACTCAGCATGCTACTTTGCTCAGTAAATATTTGTCAAATGAATGAATGGATGACTATCATTGCTCTAGTACCAGTAGACTGGCTACATTCCAGGACCTTGCTGTTGATCCTGTCCTGCCATTATCTTGTCATACCAGTGATGTATTATTGGCTAGGCTGACTAGGACATCTATCAAAGTTTTAGGGCTCCCAATGACCACTTTACAGGCGTTTCATTTGATTGAAAACTCCTCCCCCCATGGACGTAGGGCTTCTTGATTTGTTTTCTGACTTTTTCATCTACCATTATTACTTTATTAAATCATGAGCTGGACAGCTGATCAATCAACTGCTTTCAGCTCCATATTGCATTATGTTAGGCTATTCTGTATTAGTCAGGGGGAGATTTTTAGCCTTTGGGCTTATGGCTAGTCCACAATATTTCAACAGCCCTGTTAGGTGATTCTGAATCTTTTTGTGAGTGTGCTTTGGTAATATGGGGCATAATATGCCCCAGCGTGACCGCAGAAATCTATTCTTCCACGTCTCTGGTGCTCTTAAGTGTAGTCGTACAACAT
Source organism: Monodelphis domestica (assembly GCF_027887165.1). Classification (NCBI taxonomy): domain Eukaryota; kingdom Metazoa; phylum Chordata; class Mammalia; order Didelphimorphia; family Didelphidae; genus Monodelphis; species Monodelphis domestica. The sequence goes on along the minus strand of NC_077228.1, from coordinate 495,907,214 downwards.
AGGTCGAATGAAATTGCACTGTTAACCGGCACTACTTAACTCCATTAGTGACGGAGGATGAGTAAGAAAAATACCACCATTTATTCTGTCATAAGCCAAGCCATTGTAACCCCAGGATCTTGGAGCTATATTTGTAGGGATAGCCATGTGGTAAAGTGGATGGAATATTGGACCTGAAGTCAGGAAGATCTGAGTTCAAATCTGACCTCAGACGTTTACTATCTGTGTAAACCTGGACAAGTCACTTAACTTCTATTTGCCTGAGCTTCCATCTGTAAAATGGAATAATAACAACACTTACCTCAAAGGGTTGTTGTGAGGATCAAATGAGATAAGAAGCACAATTCCTGGCACTCTATAAATATTAGCTATTATTAGTTTTAGTGGTGACTAGACCCCAGATGTCCTGGGAGTAAAATATACTATAGAGACTGCCTGGACTCTGCTAGAAAGGGTTCATATAAGTAGGGAATTATAGAGTGGTAAAGGGTTTTCTAAGATGGGGGAGCACCACTATAGTACCTGTAGCATCTGGGGGAGTTGACTCCTAGCACTCAGCGTTAAGTCTTTCATTCTCTATAACCCATTCGTTATTTTTTTTTAAGCCTTACCTTGTGTCTTAGAATTGATACTAAGATTTGATTCCAAGGCAGAAGAATGGTAAGGGCTAGGCAACTGGGGTAGGTGACTTGCCCAGGGTCACACAGCTAGGACATGTCTGAATCCAGATTTGAACCCAGGACCTCACTATTTCATTGAGCCACCTAGCTTATCCCCCATTCCCATCCTATTCTTTTTTTTTTTTAATCCTCATCTTCCATCTTGGAATCAATATTATATATTGGTTCCAAAGCAGAAGGGCAGTAAGGGCTAAGCAATGGGGGGGGGGGGTAAGTGACTTGCCCAGGGTCACACAACTAGGAAGTGTCTGAGGCCATATTTGAGTCCAGGACTTCCCATCTCTGGGCCTGACTCTCAATCCATTGAGCCACCTAGCTGCCCTCACCCCATCCTATTCTTAATGGAGTTTCTTAATGTTAAGTCCAGGAAGAAATGGGAATCAGGGAGGACTTTGGGGATGGTAAAACAATTCCTCCTTTATCTTTTGTGGTTCTTACCCTACTTATGCTTAACTCTGGCTAATTTCTACCATTTTTTTCCTGCCAATTTTACTCCAGAACCATAGAGACATAGGATAGGATGTACCAGTATTATAGAATGCCATAGAATTTGAGACTTAATGGAATCTTAAATTTGAGAGGTCAGAGGTCATGTGGTTCAAGTTGTACCTAAACTTAAAAATCCCCTCTATAGATTTATAGTTTCATGTACAGTTTTTTTCTTTGTTCTACTATATAATGGAAATGTTCATTGATTTGATGTGGTTAAGTTTAGAATTTGAAAAATAAGCAAAGAAAGAATCCCCTCTTTAGCATTTCCAAGTAAAGATCACTAGAATGCCTCTAGTGAAGAACTCCATTTTTGGACAGCTCTAACTACTGAGAATTTTTTTCTTTCAGTGACCCTAAATTTTTCTCTCTGTCTCTTATATCCATTGCTCCCAACTCTTCTCCCTAGGAGGAAGCATGGTGCAATGGAAAGAGTATTGTTCCTAGAGTTAGAAAACCAGGGTTCAAATCTAGCCTTTGATGTTTATTTTCTACGTGACTTTGGCAAAGTCACTTAATCTACCTGGACCTGTTTCCCCATCTATAAAATAAGAGGGTTGGATTAGATGTTCCCTGTGGCTCCTTCTAGCTCAACATCTATAATCCTGTGAGTAATCTCTCCTTCCGCATGATAATCCTTCAGATACACGAAGGCAACTACCATGTTTCTTCATCTCTAGTCTTCATCCTCCATTGATAATGTATGACATGACCTCAAAGACTTTTGATCATTCTGGCTACCCTCTCCTGTAAATTGTGGTTCAGCCATTTCTAGTCATCTCTGACCCTTTGTGACCCCATTTGTGATTTTGCTGGCAAAGATACTGGAGTGGTTGGCCATTTCCTTCTTCAGTTCATTTTACATATTAGGAAATGGAGGCAAAGAGAGTTAAATGACTTGCCCAGGGTCACATAGCTAGTGTCAGGCCATATTTGAACTCAGGAAGATGAGGTTTTCTGACTCCAATCAAACCTAGCCCTCTATCCACTATGGCACCACTTAGCAGCTCTTGTATGCTATCTAGTTAATCAAATGTGATTCCTAAAATGTGGCACCCACCATTGAATCCTCTCCATAGGATCCAACTAGAGCAGAGTACACTCAAACCACCATCCTGATTCTAGACACTATTCCTCTCTTAGTAGTAGTAGACTCTCGGTAACCGAGGATGACGATTGTCTTTGTGCGCTTTCATCTGTGATGTAGATGAGTGTGCACAAAGACACTTGTGCGTGAAGGAGATTTAAGTGGAAAAGTCGATGCACAGAGACAGTCCCACTGTCTCGGCATTGGAAGCCTGGGTCCAGTGGCACGAAAAGTTGTTACACCTGGAGACTTCCTCAGCTGCATTGGATGGCCGTGTTGTCTTTTGTGCTCCAACACGTCCTAAGCACTCCAACAGTGCTTTGCTGCGTCGCCGACGTTGAACCTTCTTATTGGTTTCTTCTGTCTGTTCGGCAGAAGCAGTCTTCACATGCTGTCTTAAAAAGGAAGGGAAGAGAATAAGTATTGATAGAATGGCAAGGGGCTAAGCACTCTACAGCTACCATCTCTTTGATCATCACAACAATTCTGGGAAGTAGGTGCTATTATTATTCTCATTATCTAGTTGAGGAAACTAAGACAATGGTTAAACTTGCCCAGGGTCATACAGGTAGTAGTTTAAACTCAAATTTGAACTTAGCTCCTTTATGAGAAAGAACACTATCCACACCCAGAGAAAGAACTGTAGGAGTGGAAACACAGAAGAAAAACATAGGATTGATCATGTAGTTCGATGGGTATATGATTGGGGTTTTGATGTTAAAGGATTATTCTACTGTAAATATGAATAACATAGAAAAAGGTTTTGAACAATCATACATATATGATCCACTGGAATTGCTTGTCAGCTCTGGGAGAGGGGAGGGAAGAGGGGTAGGAAAAATCATGAATCATGTTACCATGGAAACTATTCTAAATTTAAAAAAAAATTACCAATGAACGCAGATCCTCCTGACTTGAGACCCAGTGCTCTCTCCATTGCATCACCTAGCTGCATTTAAGATGGTTTGGGGTGGGGGGAGACTGTCTGGGGCTGCCATACTACAATGTTGATCACCACTGAGCTTCCAATCCACCAAAACCCTCAGATCTTTTTCAGATGAACCAACTGGGTATCCTGTCTTGTGCCTGTAAAGTCAACCTTCTAAATCCAAGTGTCAAAATATATTTATCTTTACTAAATCTCATCCTATTAGATTTTGCCCCACACTCTGATGACTGTTGGGCAGTATTTTGGCTGTCCCTCCCAAATTTGTGCCTTTTGTGAGTTGTAAAACCACGCATTCTGTCTTTGTATCGTAATTGCTGTGCAGGTTTGGTGTGAGTGGTAGATGGAGGGTGCTGGGGGCTGGTGGAGGGATTGTTTTTGCTCATTGGAGCCTCTTTTTCCTCCTTTTGTTCATCTGGCTTCCTTGCTCTTCCTTCTCCTTTGTTATGGCACACAGCAGCTTGTGTAATGGGCAGTTGCTCTAGCAACAGGTGAATTAGGCTGATTCTTAAAAGGAGGTGCAGTGGGTGCTTTTTTCTTTTTTAATTGAAGTATTGAGACTTACATTGAGAGGAAATTTCACCAGAGATGATTTGCTGTCTTCCTGGTAACTCTGAAGGGAGGAGGATTTTAGATCCCTTTTACTTAGAAATGTTTTTTTTTTAATCTAAAAGATAAAGTTGCTTTTAATCCCATTTGTCAACAATACCCTATTGTGCAAGGCACAAGGCTAACTAGGTGACAGAGTGGATAGAGTGCAAAGCCTGAAGTCAGGAAGACTCATCTTCTTAAACTCAAATCTGGTCTCAGACAAGTTCTAGCTGTGTGACTCTGGGCAAGTAGCTTAACTAGGTTTTCCTCAGTTTCCTCATCTGGAAAATGAGCTGAAGAAGGAAATGGCAAATTCTACCAAGGTCTTTGCCAAGAAAACCCATGAATGGGGTCACAAAGAATTGGATACTGAGCTACCATCACTACAACAGTTGCTCTTTTACATATTAACTAAGAGTCAATAATGACTGAACAATAACAACACAAAATATAACTATTACATTCCCCTGATCTACCAGTCCAGTAACCCTGTCAAAAAAAGAAATGAGATTATCTGGCTTGACCTGTTCTTGAGGAAGGTGCTGGCACCTTTCAATCACTGCTTCTTTTTTTTTTTTGACTGTGTGTGTTTTAAAAATATATTGACTAACCTCATTGAGAATGTCACAGAATTTTGCTAGAAACCAAAGTTTCAATCTCAATAGCCTAAAGTTTGCACACTCCATTCTGTTTCCCTTTTGGGAAATTGGGACACCTGCTCTTTGGTCTTACAGAACCTGTCATTTTCTACAGTTTCTATGTAGGAAGCCTTCCCTAGCTTCTCTTCATTCCACTATCTTCCCTCTGTTAATCATCTCTTATTTATTCTGTATATAATTTTCTTAGCATATGGTTATTTGTATGTGGTTTCCCCCCATTAAATTGTAAGTTCCTTGAGGACAGAAACTGTCTTTTGCCTCTTTTTTTTTATCCCCAGTAACAGCACTGTAGTTGGCACATAGTAGGTGCTTAGTAAATGTTTATTGATCCATAAATTGATAGCTTTTGGATTCCTGTCCAAAGAGTTTAGAATGGAGGAAGGGGAGTTGGCACTGTAGTTGGCACATAGTAGGTGCTTAGTAAATGTTTATTGATCCATAAATTGATAGCTTTTGGATTCCTGCCCAAAGAGCTTATAATGGAGGAAAGGGAGACAGATGGGACTTTCTGCCTTCTCAAACTCTTCCTAAGTGCTGAGGAAATTTCAGACATTACCTCAAACTGCCACAAAAGTTTATCTTTTCTACCTTGAATGGGACCCTGACCCTGAAGGAGGCTTGCGGGAAGGAAGTCTGGCAGAAACCAAGTGAAACAAATAGCAAGACTGGTGATATCTGATGAGAATTTTTTTACAGTGGTGTCTATTTGTTAAAACTGTATGCCCAAAGGGGGAAGCTAGGTAGCTCAGTGGACTGAGAGCCAGGCCTAGAGATGGGAGGTCCTGGGTTCAAATCTAGCATCAGACATTTCCCAGCTGTGTGACTCTAGGCAAGTCATTTAACCCCCATTGCCCAGCCCTTACCACTCTTCTGCCTTGGAGCTAATACATAATATTTTAAAAAATCCCAACAACTGTATGACCATGGAATAGCTAGGTGGCTCAGTGGAAAGGAGTGACAGGTCTGGAGTTGGGAGGACCTGGGTTCAAATCTAGTCTTAGATACCTCATAGTTGTTTGACCCTGGGTGAGTCACTTACCCCAGTTGCTTAGTATTCTAAGGCAGAAGGTAAGGGATTTTTAAAAAATTGCATAACCATATATTTAAGAGTATAAACTCCAAGGCCCATCAGGTAGAATGGATGTGGACCATCATGAAAGAATGCTAACTTCTATATTGTTTGAGAACTCTGCCATATTGACTTTACTGAGACTCTTTAGTACCAGGAGGAGGAACTTGAAAGTACAATTTGAACAGGAACTTTTCCAAAGTCATTATAGCTCCATTTAGAATCGAGACTATGGACTCATTTGCCAAAAAATACTACGGTTGATTTTTGGAGGATATCTCATGTTTTACTTGGGAAAGAGTAATGGAAATGGTTAGTCAGGATACTTTTTTTTTAATCAATGTGTCTTAGAAACATAAAAAATTTTTAAAATATTTTTTTCATTTACATATAAAGACAACTTTTAACATTAGTTTTATAAAATTTTGAGTTCCAAATTCTTTTCCTCCCTCTGTCCCTCCCCACCGTTTTGATATAGGTTACACATGTGATACCATGAAAAACACATTTTCATATTAGTCATATTGTGGAAAAAAACACATATCCAAAAAAAAACCCACTAAGAAAATAAAGTGAAAATAGTATGCTTTGATCTGCTTCAAACTCCATCAGCTATTTCTCTGGAAGTGGATAGCATTTTTCCTTTTAAGTCCTTCAGAATTATTTGGATCACTGTATTGCTGAGAATAGCTAAGTCTTTCACAGTTCATCAATGTACAATATACTGTTACTGTGTACAGTTTTCTGCTTCTGCTTACTTCATTCTGCATCAGTTCATGTAAGTCTTTTCAAGTTTTTCTGAAATTCTTCCTCTCGTCATTTCTTATGGCACAATAGTATTCCATTACAATCATATACTACAGTTTATTTGTTCAGCCATTCCCCAATTGATGGACATCTCCTCAATTGTCAGGATACTTTCTGATCAATTTATTTCATATATAACATTCCTCAGTTGATGTAATAATAGAAGATAGGGGCTAGATAACAAAGGGAATGATGTTGAATGATGCCAAACTAAGTGCAAAAAATCCCTGTCTCATTGCTATTCCTCTACAACATGTAAAAGGTTTCCCTGAATTAATGGGAAGGGAAGCTCGCCCAGCTCCTGATGAAACTCTAGTAGTAGAACCCTGGGGAGCTGGAGAAGAGAGACCAAGGAAGCCATGAGAGTAGAAGTATAGGTGGAGGCAACTTCCAGGAGAATTTAACACCAGGATCCTTTTTTTTTTTTTAAACCCTTACCTTCTGTCTTAGAATCACTACTGTGTATTGGTTCTAAGGCAGAAGAGCAATAAGAAGAGGCAATGGGGGTTAAGTGACTTGCCCAGGGTCACACAGCTAGGAAGTATCTGAAGCCAGATTTGAACCTAAGACCTCCTGTCTCTAGGCCTGGCTCTCAATCCACTGAGCCACATAGTTGTCCCCTGAGTGCCAGGATTCTAGGGGCATGGAAGGTCAAATGGCTATTTTTTTATATCTTCTCTCATTGAATTCCTTTAAGAGAATCTAAAGCCTATTGCCGTTTAGCTCAGAAAATTTTCTTAAAAGTTTGATTGTCCTGCTTTTTATCTTGTAAGTCAGCAATTTTAGTAATATGTTAAATATAGGTATTTGCTAATCAAGATATGCTTATTGGGAAGAAGTGATTGTTCTGAGGATCTTAGGAGAGGAAAAAAAGAAGGGCTTAAATCCTATGATATTTTGTCTGAGTACTATCTCTGCAGGGGGAACTCAGAAGAGAGAGAAAGAAGGAGGAGTGAGGAAGAAAGAGAGAGACAGAGAGAAAGAGACAAAGAGAGAGACAGAGACAGAGAGGGAAAGGCACAGAGAGAGGAAGAGAGGGAAAGGGGGATAATGAGGATGAAGAGGGAAAACATGGAAAGGAATAGAGAAGAGAGAGAAAAAGGAAGGGGAGATAAAGAGAGACAGAAAGAGGGAAGAGAGAGAAAGAATTAGATTTGTTTGCTTCAGCTTTCCAGAGTAGAAAGAGAATATTTGGCTTGGGAAACCTATATTGTTGTGTCCTTCATACTTGAAGGGGACCAAACTGACATCACCATGTTGAGGTCAGTCTAGTGTATCCGATAGTGGCTAATCGGACCAATAGGAGCTCAGAAAGCTTTACCAGAGGTCAGGCCCAAATAGCCCATATGAACATATGAGATGGAGATGTCTCTAAATTTGTGCATCTCACATTTCTTTTGAGCTACTGCAATTCTGCTTGCAAATAGAGCACAGCATCTTCCTTGATGTAGGCATGTCATGCTGGATGGTCCTGTGCCAGTATCTCCCATGTCTCCTAAGCAATCCCAGAGATCTTCAGAGAGATCTTGAGAGTGTCCTTGTGTTGCTTCTTCTGACTTCCATGTGAGTGTTGGCTTTGGGTGAGCTCTCTGTAAAATAGTAATGGGAGAGGGAGGGGAGAGTGAGTAAACCCTCAATGACCCCCTCCCCCTTTTTACCATTGCACCCTACCACTGCTAGGTTTTAACATCCATTTGTATAGGATCAATAACTCAACTGTGTCTCCTTCCTTCCATAACACCCAGTGTGTAGGATCATAGATTTAGAGCTGAATGGGAGCTTAGAGATCATCTAGTCCAGTCCCTTCAATTGGGGCTCCTAGAGGTTGAGTATTCTGCCCAAGATAACAGAGAGAAAACATGAGAGGTGGAAACAGAAATGCAGGCTTGTGCCCCTGGATCCCATTCTCCTTCCATTGTACCATGTTGTCTCTCATGCAATACTTTTATTAACCTCTAATTGACTCCCAGTCTCATTCCCCGCAGTTATCATCAAGCTCCCATTTTATTCCCACCTCCTTTCTCATTTAGCACAGGACCTGCCTTACTTTACTGAAAAATTCTGGAAAGATTCTCAGCTGAAGGTGATCATTCAGAAATCCCATCTCTGCTTCCCTGTATCTGAGGAGCATGACCATGGCTTAACCAAAAGGACCCAATTTTCCCCACAGAAAGAGATGCCAAAGCCTCTAAGTCTCAGTCTTACTCCTTTGCTTTTCACTTACGTACTCTATGGTTCAATCAAATTAGTCTCCTTCTCACTGTCTCTCATCTAGGGCTCTTCATTTCCCATCTCTGTATCTTCTTCACTGACTTATCTCCTATGACTAGAATATACTCTGTTCAAGTTCCACTTATTAGAATCCTTGATTTCCTGGAACACTAAGTTCAAGCTCCCCAGTGAACTGAGGCATCCTGATGGTGCTAGGTCTGAGGTCATGATGACCTGAATTCAAATTCAGCTTCAGACTTATTTGCTGAGTGATTTTGGCTAAGTCACTTACCCTCTGTCTCCCAAAGTTTCCACAGCTGTAAAATGTGTATAATAATAGCAGTGCCTAGTACTTAAAACACTTAATAAATACTCATTCCTTTCTCCTACCTTCTAGATGAGATTTTTCTTGATTTTTCCAGCTGCCAGTGTCCTGCCCCTAAAAATCCACCTTGTATCTATTTTTTATTTACCTATATATGCTATCTCCCTCATTTGGATGTAAGCCACTAAATGGTAGAGAATTTCACTTTTGTCTTTTCCTCAGTATAGGATCTGGCACATAGTAGGTGCTTAATAAGTGTTTATCGATTAATTAATTGATTCACTTTAATTTTATTGTTGGTACTTTAGATGGGGGCAGCTAGATGGGGCAGTGGATAGAGCACTGGACCTGGAGTCAAGAACACCCAAGTTCATATCTGGCCTAAGACACTAGTTATGTGACTCTGGGCAAGTCATTGAACCCTGTTTGCCTCAGTTCCTCATCTATAAAATGAGCCAGAGAAAGAAATGGCACACCATTATAATATCTTTGCCAAGAAAATCTCAAATGGGGTCATGAGGAGTTTGACATTACTAAAATGATTAAATAACTTGAAATCACTGTAAATGAAACCAGAAGAAAAGAGGAAATAACAGCTAAATGGAAAGATTGGCTCACAGTTATTCCCCAGAGGAACAAAAGAGTTAATAGAGTTGGTATTAGCAGAGGCCCAAAGTAAACAAAAGCACTATTTTGTAGAACATTTGTTCATCTTGTATTGTGGCTCTCCTGATAAATATTTGAAAGAAGGCCACTATAAAAAATTAATTACAGCTTACTATATAGGTTACCGAAGATGAAGAGGTAGAGAAATTCTATGAAGAATTCAATACACTAATAATTAGTGATGCATACATCCTAAGGTTCAATGATTGATGCAAAGGTGGGGAATAAATGAGGATGGTGAAAAATATATTGGAAGGAATGAGTCAGGAAGAAGGAATGAAAGAGGTCACAAGCCTGATAGAGTACACAGAAGCCTCACGCTTTTACGTCATAAATACTCTCTTGGAAAAAAGAATTTGGAGGCTTGCATTCTAGTGCTGAGCACCAAGTAATGAAATGGACATGTTTCATCAGATAGGAAAGGACTTATTTATGTGGGAGTCTCTCCTAAATCATCTGTGTACAGTCAGATCATCAACTGGTTAAAGACAAGAATTAATAAATAGCTGGAAAAAAAGAATAATGATTTGGAAAAGATATGGCCGTACGATTGAAGCAACTCAATTCTGAATTAGTGAAATGAGTAGTTTGTAATAACAAATAGGTAGTGGATAGGACATGTAACATCAACACAGACAGGGATAATTTTTTTTAAACCCTTACCTTCCATCTTGGAGTCAATACTGTGTATTGGTTCCAAGGCAGAAGAGTGGTAAGGGCTAGGCAATGGGGGTCAAGTGACTTGCCCAGGGTCACACAGCTGGGAAGTGTCTGAGACAGGGATAATTTTATGTAGAAGTTCAACTAATGTAAATCAGCTTCCTCAATGAGGAAACTAAAAAACATAGTGATATAAGAATTGGTTTTACTTGATTGCAATTTTGTTACAAGGGTCATTCTCTGTCTGTCTGTCTCTCATTTAATGGGGAAGAAAAGTAGGAGGGAAAGAAGGAATAAAATAGTGTTCTACTTCTCCCACAGAGAAAAGAAACACCGGTAGGAATCACAGACAAGCAGGACAACCTTTGAAAGTTATATGTTGATTTTATTATGTACTTAAGAGAAAAATAAGTTCTATGTAATAGTTTCACAGTCTCATGTACCATCCTCTCTTTTTGTTCTAGGGATAGGGAAATTCTCATTGTATTTGGTTTTCATTAAATTTAGAATTTTTTAATTTAAAATTTTAGAAATTTTTCATTGAATGAAAAAATTTTAAAAAGGAAACTAAAAAGATGTAAACAGCTCTTTACTCAGCAAACACTTAGTTTGCTTGCCAAGGGGAGAGACATGGTGGCCAAAAGCAACATCATTTCACTTAATTTAGAATAGATTAGAAGCCAATTTGTTAAACTCTTCTGAGAAAAATGGTGGATGATCATAAGCAGCTATTGCCTCATAAAGAACAGAGAAACAACATAAGGTAAAACCAGTTTAAAGAAAGTTTCACAAGACATCCAACTAAACAAAGCACAGCAAAGCATGTCAAAATGAAAATGGAAGGACAACAAATAGAAGAAAAATAGAAAAGATTTGCATAACAAATTGTTTTAATCATCAAAGAGAACAGAGCAACTGCACTTGGCCCCTAACATCACTGCCTCAGATGGGGTGATAAAAGAGATAGAAATGACACTAAAGATAACAAATTAAAGGGAAACAACTGTCTGAGGTAGATAGAAGAGATTGGTGTTAAAGGTGGCACAAATGGAAGGGCATTGAAGGACCAATTGATGGAACATAGAATGATGAGGAAAAAATCTCATATTTTATTAAGACTGAAAATTAGGGAACCAGCTAGGTGGCTCAGAGGATTGAGAGCCAGGCCTAGAGATGGAAGGTCCTGGGTTCAAATGTGGCTGCAGACATTTCCTAGTTGGGTGACTTTTGGCAAGTCATTTAAGCCCCATTGTTTAGCCCTTATGGCTCTTCTGCCTTGGAACCAGTACACAATCCTGATTCTAAAATGGAAGTTAAGGGTTAAAAAAAAAAGACTGAAAATTAACATCTATCAACATCTTCTGCTTTCTCGTCTCTTTGAGAAGCATCTACATATGCATTGAGGACATCCTCAATTAGTGTATTAACAGGAAGTAGGCAGGATATCAAAAGTGATATTCCTTCATGGACCACATTTTTACCATCATGTCTTGATTAAAAGATGTAGAGAATATAGGCTCCTACACTTTGTTGTTCATAGTGAACCTATCTTCCCACAACCCCTCCAACATTGACTATTATTATCTTTTGTCATTTTTTGTCAATTTCTTGAATATGAGGTAAAATCTTAGGACTTGAATCAGGTCCTAAGAGTTGTATTATTTTTTTATTATAATTAATGATTTGGAGTATTCTTTTTTCTATATAATTCTTTATCATTTGCAATTCTTCTTTTGAGAAGTATTTGTTCATACTCTTTGATCATTTATCTGTTAGGGAAGAAATGAACTTTTATATGTAGATCATTTATCCATTTGGAGGTTATTGAAGCATATGGTGAAACAGTTGGATAGTGCAGTAGATAGAGTACTAGACTTGGAGTCAGGAAGACCTGAGTTCAGATCTTGCCTCAGCTACTTAGTATGGTGGAGATCCTGGACAAATAACTTTGCCTTTCTCTCTCTCGGTTTTCTTATCTGTAAAATGGGGATAATAATAATACCTGCTTCTCATGCTTTTTGGAAGGATCAAAGAAGATAACGTGCAAATTGCCTTATAAATTTTAAAGTACTATATACATATTAGCTCTATGGTATGAGACATTGGTCTAAACCTAATTATTGTCAGATTACTCTGAAGTTTTCCTAGCAGGTTTTTTTTTTTTAAACCTTACCTTCCATTTTGGAGTCAATACTGTGTATTAGCTCCAAGGCAGAAGAGTGGTAAGGGCTAGGCAATGGGCATCAAGTGACTTGCCCAGGGTCACACAGCTGGGATGTGTCTGATCCCAGATTTGAACCTAGGACCTCCCATCTCTAGGCCTGGCTCTCAATCCACTGAGCTACCCAGCTGCCCCCTTCCTAGCAGGTTTTGATGGAGATGATATCTTTACCCTAGTTGCTGGTGTCTTTGAATTTGCTGAACACTATCCTATGTTTGATTACTTCTGGATCTCAATACCCAGTAGGTTCAGCTGAGCAATGCTTTTATTTTTCAGCCAGTTCCAAATCATTTAGATAATTACTGTTTTCTGGTATAGTTTTAGATATGGTATTGCCAAGCTCCCTTCTATACCTCACACCCCCTTTTTTATTATTATTATTTCCCTTGAGATTCTTGACCTTTTGCAACTCCAGATGGGTTTTGTTATTACTCTAGTTTTACAAAGTAACCCTTTGGTGGTTTGACTGGTATAAGCAATGAATCTTTAAATTCCTCTCGATAGTATGTATTGTAATTTTTGATAGTATGTATTATAATGTTTGTTATATTAGCATGGCTCAACCATGAGAAAGTATTATTTCCCTGATTATTTAAGTCTGTTTATATAAAGAATGGCTTGCGGTGGTATTCCTATAGTGTCGATATATTTGTTGTGATAGGTAGATTTTGTAGTTATTTTGAATTTAATTTTAAAAATTCTTCCTTCTAAACTTTGCTAATTATATGCTGAAAGACTGATGATTTTTTTGAGCCTGAAAGATCTTGGTTCAGTGTGACCCCAGGCAAGTCATATAGCTTCTCAGCAGTCTAGTCAGCTCTCTAAGTTATAGAGATAGTACTGTTGTTGGTGGGATTTTTTTTCACTCCGGTGTTCCCTATACCAATGAAATCACAGATCCAGCCCCTCTTCCTATCCCTGTTTTATGTTCTGTTGCTCTCCTGAAGTTACTCATTATTTCAGTCAGTTGTTTAGTTGAATCTCTAAAATTTCCTTTCTAAGCCATCATATCATCTACAAAAAGCGATCGTCTTGTTGACTTGTCTCTGCTTATTTATCTCTATTTTTCTTGTCTTATTTCAATAAGACAATAATTAGTCCAAAAATAGACTGTAATTCTCTATAGCAATAAGGTAACATTTCTATTTTAATGTCAACGAAATGAGTGAATGAAAAAAAAACATTTATTAACTGTTTACTGTATGCCAGGCCCTGGACTAACCAAAACGTGAGATAGTCTCTGCCCTAATGGGATTTATTTATATTCTGAAGACAGGTTATACAGGGGAGCGTTGGCCAGAGGGAGTTCTGCTCACTGGAGTCACAGAAATGGTGACTTCATCCATATGGCTGTCAAATGATATGTACTTTCCAGAACAATGGGGCTTTGACCGCTGTTCCCAGAGCAAGTTCATAACCTTTGACAACTTCTTTATTGGGGAATGGTTTTTGGTCTTAAATACTTCCATTAGTTGCCTCTATATCTTGGATACTAAATTCTTATCAGAAATATTTGATACAAACAATTTTTTCTCTAATCAACTTTTCCTCTTCTTATCCTTGATTCATTAATTTTGTTCATTCAAAAGTTTTTCAATTTTACACAACCAAAATGATCAGTTTTATCTCTTGCAGTTACCTCTATCCCTTGTTTAATTAATAATTCATCTCTGCTCATATGGAATATATGTAATATGCCTTTCTTCTAAAATTTTTGTGGTTTGACGATCGCCCTAATACAATTATTATCAATAACATGGAAATAGGTCTTGATCAATGATACATGTAAAACCCAGTGGAATTGTGCATCAGCTATGGTGGGGGGGGGGATAGAACATGAATCATGTAACCATGGGAAAATATTCTAAATTAATTAAATAAAAATTTTTAATTACAAATATTGTTTTGTGGTTTGAAATTTACTACTCAGGTTATGTATTCATTTTTAATTTTCTATAGAATATAGTATAAGATGTTAATCTCAGCCTAATTTCTGCCAGACTATTTTCTAGTTTTTCCAGCAAATCTTATTAAGTAAGGAGTGACCCCCATATTCTTTAGGACTATATTATTTTTCCTCCCTTTAAGTTTCAATTCTTTCTTCAAATTCCTTTATTGATTATAATTTTATTGCAGTTTGGTCAGTAATTTAAGTGCTTTTCTGAATTTGTTGTGAAAAATTTTTTAATGTCCTAGCACAAAACTTAATCAGATGATCAATTTTTGTAAAGATAATGCAAAGCTGAAAAAGTGTTTTCCTTTTGATTCTCATTCACTAACTGCCAGCAATTCATGTCTAATTTTTGTCAAATTCTATTTAGGTTCTTCACTTTCCTTTTTTTTTATCTTTTCTTAGGTTTATTTAGGTCTGAAGGGGACTTATGAAGATCTTTAAGTTTATAGTATGACAAATGTCTTATATTCCCCTGAAATGGGATTATTATGTATTTAGATACCAGGTCATTTGATGCATATATTTGAAATATTAGATTATCTATGTATTAATGTTTATATAATTATCTAAATAAATAATGGGGTGTATGAAATGTTCAGGGAGAACAAGCACCTTTGGTATAAGAGCCTGCTGAGTCCTTTTTAGGAATACTTATCTGCCTTTGGTGTTTACCTTTTACTCAATTCTCATATGTGGCTCCAAGAAGCTGTAGCATGAGCTACACCATTAAACCATCCTACACCAGTAAACCATCAGGACAGAAGGGAAAAACCAGGTTAAATGTACCCATCAAGCTTTAAACCTGTTAGTAAGTAGGGGGATGTCTACCCCAGGCACATGAAGACTTCCCCCAACAGAACGGGCAGATGAAAACAATTTGTTCCAGCCAAGAAGACAGCTGAAATAGATGCTGTGGAGGGCCTAGAGCTTGGTCAGACTTTGAAGATGCCAATGTCACCCCCTCCTCCCAAGTCATTGCCAACGGTCCTGTCTTTTGTCCTGCCACTGCACTTTGATGATTCTGGAAGAGAATGAGGCCAGTTGATGACTTTGTGCAATTCTCTGTTCCTTGAATTTAATTCACTCACAAGTCAAGACATCACTCTGTGATGTCACTGGCCTTCTTCAAAACAAAGGGAGAACAATATGCAATTATCTAAATATAGTGATCCCTCACCTATTGTGGAAGTCACATCCTAGAGGCCCCCAAAATAGGTGAAACTCCATGGAGTAGCGGCATTATATTTAAGTTATTTAGATATATTTTCAGGCTTTATAAACCCTTCCCACTCTCCTATCAACCTTTCCCACACTTTTATAAATACTTCATACACTCTTAAACGCTTTCTACACTTTTAAACCTACATAATTTGAACAAAATCCTGCTATATAGTGAAAACTTTGGGATACGGAATTAGATATATTAAAAAAAACCCATGATACAGTGAAGCTGCAATAAATGAACTACAATATAGAGGGATGGCTGTATTTGATTTTCTATGGTGCCTTTAAGGATAATGTAGTTTTCCTGCTTATCCTTTTTAACTATGTTTATTTTTAATAAAATTTTATAACATAAATATTTTTATTCATAGGGTTTTATTATTATTTCATTTATTATATCATATACAATATTACTGTATATTTATATAAATACACATTAACTAAAATATATACAATTTTATAAATTTTATACATTCACTTAAGGCATAATCAATCCTGCTTCAACCTCTTATCCTCGCTCCCTGTGAATCTTTGTTTTATGTGTGTTTCTTTTTTTTTCTTTTTAAACCCTTACCTTCCATCTTGGAGTCAATACTGTGTATTGGCTCCAAGGCAGAAGAGTGGTAAGGGCTAGGCAATGGGGGTCAAGTGACTTGCCCAGGATCACACAGCTAGGAAGTGTCTGAGGCTAGATTTGAACCTAGGACCTCCCATCTCTAGGCCTGGCTCTCAATCCACTGAGCTACCCAGCTGCCCCCTTTATGTGTGTTTCTTACAGAAGGGGGACTAGCCAATAAACACGGTCCCCGCAAGCATGCCCAGAGTGTTGCTGTTGCTGTTTGTCACTCAGAAAAGACTTTATGATAACTTACAGGAAGTGCCTTGGAAAGACTCCAGAACAAAATATTCATTGGCGTTTTATAACTGTCTCTGGATCTGTTAACCACATGTTGAGTAAGACCCTCTGGACCTCTTGACACTGAGAAGCAGCAGCTGGGCGGGGGGTTGGGGAGAGAACATCCAAATGTTTGGGTTGGCCTCCAGTCCTCTTCCTCATGGTTTGAATTTTCTTTGTTTGACTTCTTCTTCTTCTCCTTGATGTCCGGGAAGGGCAGTGCTGTAGGCAGAGAGGCAGTCATCACTCTTCCTTATTTGATGTCAACATGTGGTCCTTCCCAGGCACCCAAGCCTTGGTCCCCCTTTCAGCATCCTCTCTTTTGTTATAAGAGAAGGAAGCTGGAGGCTAGGACTTGGTGACTTTTGAGAGGTCAAGAGAGTGGGTTGTGCAGAAATCTGTTCATCTCAGAGTCTGGGACTTGGTCTGTGACCAGTTTGTAGAATTGATGCCCGGAGGATCAAGGAGTGACGGAGGAGACCCCATCCAGCTGTAGAGGAAGAAGGACTCATCCTGTGGCCGTGCTGCATTTGGATGTCAACTTGGTGGCTCTCATGTTATGTAGAAATTGTATGAAGTCTAAACCTGCCCTTCCTAAAGACCAAGATGGTATATGGAAGACTGTGTGTGCCCCATAAGGTGTCAGAGGGATGGAATGCAGATACATGAACTTCTGTTCTGGTTCTCTCTTCTAAGGAAAAGCTAATTGCTATTCTTTTTTCTTTCTTTCTTTCTTTCTTTCTTTCTTTCTTTCTTTCTTTCTTTCTTTCTTTCTTTCTTTCTTTCTTTCTTTCTTTCTTTCTTTCTTTCTTTCTTTCTTTCTTTCTTTCTTTCTTTCTTTCTTTCTTTCTTTCTTTCTTTCTTTCTCTCTCTCTTTCTCTCTTTCTCTCTTTCTCTCTCTCTCTCTCTCTCTCTCTCTCTCTCTCTCTCTCTCTCTCTCCCTCCCTCCCTCCCTCCCTTCCTTCCTTCCTTCCTTCCTTCCTTCCTTCCTTCCTTCCTTCCTTCCTTCCTTCCTTCCTTCCTTCCTTCCTTCCTTCCTTCCTTCCTTCCTTCCTTCCTCTCTTACCTTCCATCCTGGAGTCAATACTGTGTATTGGTTCCAAGGCAGAAGAGTGGTAAGGGCTAGGCAATGGGGGTTAAGTGACTTGCTCAGGGTCACACAGCTGGGAAGTATCTGAGGCCAGATTTAAACCTAGGATCTCCTGTCTCTAGGCCTGGCTCTCAATCCACTGATCCACCCAGCTTCCCGCTGCCCCCTGTTCATTGTTTAAATGGAAGTAAGTCACTGATGAGTGGTACACACCAGAATGGAGGCTTGAGTCAGTGAGATTAGAGAATGATTGTTGTTCAGTTGTGTCTGACTCTTTGTGATCCCATGGACTTATCCAGGCGGTTTTCTTGGCAAAGATACTAGAGTGGTTTGCTATTTCCTTCTCCATTTTATCCCCATCTTACACAAGAGGCACTGAGGCAAATAGAAATTAAGTGACTTGCCTAGGGTCACAGCTAGTGAATGTCTGAGGCAAGATTTGAACTCAGGTCTTCATGATGTTTTACCCACTGTATATATAGCCTAACTGCCCCTAGAGAATAATACTCCAACCCTAATCTCTCAGGGATATGCCTAAAACCCTGAAGAAAAGATATGGTTAGCCTCACTTGCCAGGGAGAAATATTTGTTATTCTGGGAAATAATATATAGTTGTGTTTTGCTCTCTTATCCATTCTGTTGCCCTGTTCCATTTTATGGGTAACTTCGTTCTCTTCACATTTTTAATTAGGAGTATTAATTGTACTTTTTCTACCTTCGTATCCTCTTAAAATTTGCATATTCTTTGGCCCCGCGTCCTCTTTCCAAGGAAGCTAGGGAAAGGAATGGGATCAGCACCCCTAATCCATGACTGAAGGATGAGGTCCTGCTCCTCTCTTTACCCAGCCCACACACTGGTCACTACTCTTATACTTTCTTGTCTTTGAATTGAACCACCCACCAAAGCTCATCTGTCTCCTTCCCCAACTCTACCTTCCATATTAAGCCTCCTACTTTCCCTCTCCCGGACTGGTGCTGGGCAAGGACCTCCTTCCTCTCTCTGAGGCTCATAGGAAAAATGGGGAGAAGTGGTGTCACCTGTTTGGGGACTTTGGGGAAGGCAGAGGAGGGGAAGGAGATTTCTCTTCCCTCCCAGGGGCAGTGGGCAGCTGCTTGAGCAATGCCAGTCAATTTATGCTTGCCCAGAGGGGCCTGGGCTGGGATTTTGAGTCTGGCTGCCTCCCACCTTCTTGTTTCCTTCTCTGAGCACAGGTCAGTGACTAGGCAGCCTAGAAAAGGACTCTTGGCAGCCTTGGCGTGGGCAGTTTAGCATTATGAAGGTGGGTGCTAGCTGCCTAGTAAGAGGTGAGTTTGTGTTAAATAATAGAGGTGATAATGGGCATCCTTGTTTTACTCCTGATCTTATTGGAAAGGCTTCTAGTTTATCCCCATTGCATATGATGTTTGCTGATGGTTTTAGATATATACTGTTTATTATTTTTAGGAAAGGCCCTTCTATTCCTATACTTTCTAGTGTTTTCAGTAGGAATGGATGTATTTTATCAAAGGCTTTTTCTACATCTATTGAGATAATCATGTGATTTTTGTCAGTTTGCTTGTTAATACGGTCAATTATGTGGATGGTTTTCCTAATATTGAACCATCCTTGCATTCCTGGTATGAATCCTGCCTGGTCATAGTGGATGACTCTTGTAATAACTTGCTGGAGTCTTTTTGCTAGTATCCTATTTAGGATTTTTGCGTCTATATTCATTAGGGAGATTGGCCTATAGTTTTCTTTCTCTGTTTTTGACCTGCCTGGCTTTGGGATACCATGTTTGTGTTGTAGAATGAATTTGGCAGAACTCCTTCTTTGCTTATTCTGTCAAATAGTTTGTTTAATATTGGGATTAGTTGTTCTTTGAATGTTTGATAGAATTCATTTGTGAATCCATCTGGACCTGGGGATTTTTTTCTTAGGGAGTTCTTTGATGGCTTGTTCAAAGGAGGTGAGTTTGTGGATGAGTTCGTTTCCCAAAAATTGTGTTTATGTACAAGTGGAAAAAAATAAAATATTATTACAGAAAACCAAACCATTGTATATGTTTTGCAGAGGAAAGGATGACTACTGCCACGATGATCCTCCAGCTGAGGGATCGGGGGGAAAAAGCCAAGCTCAGCTGACCTAGACATCAGGACTTTAATAGTTAAAGTTTAGGTCTGGAGTTATTAAGAATGTGATTCTTTTTTTTTTTTTTTTTACCCCTTACCTTCCATCTTGGAATCAATACCGTGTATTGGTTTCAAGGCAGAAGAGCGGTAAGGGCTGGGCAATGGGGGGTAAGTGACTTGCCCAGGGTGATACAGGTACTTTATTTTTGATGGCTTGAATAAAATACTGCCTTCTTAGAGAAAGAGGAGCTCTCCTACTGGTAAACCTGTGAAGTTCTCATTTTTCATTGAATATCTTATGAATTTTCCTATCATTTTCATCAAGGGCTAGGCAATGGGGGTTAAATGACTTGTCCAGGGTCACACAGCTGGGAAGTGTCTGAGACCAGATTTGAACCTAGGACTTCTCGTCTCTAGTCCTGGCTCTCAATCCACTGAGCCACCCAGCTGCCCCAACAATATTGATTCTAAGGGGGAAGGTAAGGGTATAAAAAAAAAGTGACATCTCTATTGAGTCATACCAAATGTGTTTACCTTCCAAAGATAATTTGTTGTTCTTTGTGACCCTCTCTGGGATTTTCTTGGCAAAGATATTGGAGGGGTTTACCATTTCTTTTGCCAACTCATTTTATGGGTGAGGAAACTGAGGCAAACAGGTCAAGTGTTTTACTCAGGGTCATACAACTAGTAAATGTCTGAAGCTGGATTTGAATTCATGAAGATGAAATCTTCCTGATTCTAAGCCCAGTGCTCTACCCACTGTGCCAGCTGGTTGATCAAAGTTATGAGTATAATTGACTAATGGAGGTATTTTCCCTTAATGACTTTATGTCAAGCATTTCCATTGCAGAAGAAAATACTGTTGTCTTATATCCATCCAGTCTTCAAACTGTACAGGCTATGGTTAAATTTTAACAATAGGTTCAAATCCAGTCTTGGACACTTACCAGCTGCATGACCCTGGGCAAGTCACTTAACCCCGTTTGCCCCAGTTTCTCATCTGTCAAATGAGCTGGAAAAGAAAATGGCCAACCACTCCGGGATCTTTGCCAGATAGAGTTAAAACAGGACTGAAAAAACGACTGAACACCCACACATCTGGGGCATCTTTATTCCAGAAGGCGATCAAAGAAAAACGAATCAAAAAAAAAATATATATATATATATACATATATATGTCTGAGCGTACCAAGGACCCCAACCATGAGATAAGAAATCCTTGCTCGTTGTAGTTAGGGAGAGGACCTACTTCCCACAGTGGGGAATGGGAAGGGAAGAAGCTGCATCAGGCTTGGGAGTGGAATTGCCAAAACGTGCCTTCCAAGCATGACTACTGCCTCTGACCATGCATTGCCAAGGGCAGATCCCTGTAAACAGAGGGATCTTTGTTGAGCTAAACATACAGATCCCCTGGAAACTGACTTCGATTTTCCCCAAACTGCACGAACTTGTACTGATATCTTTCTCGCCCCAGGCTGGAAGTCTGGCTGCATAGCTCGAGAAATCCCGTTTGGTTTCAAGATAGATCGAATTCTAGCATGTTCTGATGGTTCCGAAGAACCCAGAAAGGCAGCCTTCCAGGCTAGATCCAACAAGGATAAATACTAGGCCCTCTGATTGTCACTGTAGCCAGGGAGGGCCCAGTACTAGAGGGAGAAGTAAAAATGTCCTGCATACCAAGGACCTGACGTCAGAAATAGAGGAGTTAGGGCATGCTGTGGGAGAGATCCGAGTTTAGGCAGGAGGGAACACAAATTCACCCCTTGGGCTAGACAGGAGAGGAAGTCCCTGAGCTCAACCAGTTCCTGATCCCTAGCTTGTCAATGACTTTTTCCAAAACCAAAAAATTAGAACAGGCAATGTGGCAAAGGACAATTATTTTTGTAAAGTCTTGTGAAAAGGATTTGTTCAAAAGAACAAGGATGGTCCCAAAGAAGAGAAATGAGATGATCTTGGCCGAAGGAGGAGGTTCAGAGGTATCTAGGTTGCACAGAGGATAGAGCACCTGACCAAGAGTCAGGAGGACCTGGGTTCAAATTTGGCCTCAAATACTTCTTAGCTGTGTGACCCTGGTCACGTCAATTAACCCTGATTGCCTAGCCCTTGTCACTTTTCTGATACTTAGGGTTCAAAAATGAAAAAAGGAAGAGATTCCTAGGTATGGATCATGATAGATATCTTCATACTTTTTTGATGTATTGATTAGTTTTGCTGATTTTTAGAAATCTCCCTCTCCCCCCCCCCCTTTAAAAATATTTGTGATGTGAAATAGCTTTGGGGGAGTAGAAGGAAGAAAAGGATTCATGAAAAAGTTCTGATGATGTTAAAAAAAAAAAGAGGCCAAGAAATTGTACTTTAAAAAGCATGTGTAAATGTAAGGGTAATGTTAGTCTCAGAAAACTTAAGAGTCAGGAAGACCTGAATTCAAATCTTTACTAGTTGCATGACCCTGGATAAGTCACTTAATCCTATTTACTTCATTTTCCTTATGAGCTGGAGAAGGGAATGGCAAACCACTCCAGTATCTTTGCCAAGAAAACCCTAAATGAGTTACAAGGAGTTTGCCACAACCAAAAAATGACAACAACAAGGGCAGTCTCATTTGTAGAGTTATCCCCACATAAAAAGGGTGGGAGATTGGTTAGGTGCTTCTATGTAGGAGGGCTTGATGCAGATAATTCAGGAAGTCTCTCCAAGTCAGAAGCACCTGGTCCTCTTAGTGCAATCTAGAATTTAAAATGTAATATGATTCAGAGGTGATATTTCATCAATTTATTACCCATTGGCTTGTTTTGTCTCTTCCAGTACTCTGGGAAAATTTTCAAATTTAGCCTGTATCTCATTTCCCATGAAGATTCTTATCATCTTTGCAATTTCATGTAATCCCAAAGGAAAACATAATTACATTATAGTTTAGGATACATTTAATGCATTAAATGAGCTCACTGACATCTCTAACAAAGTCTGAATTCTCAGTTCACATTTTACTTTTTCCCAAAGAGGACACATGCTCCCAGAAGCCTTTGGCCAAGGAAAGCTATTTTGTGCATTTGCCTCCTCTCTCCCAATGTCATTGTTTTTCAGTTGTGGGATATACTGTCTCACTTCACCCTGAGTGGCTTGTTACTTAAGTATTTCATCTGAGGGTTTGTTTGTCATCAGAAGCCCAACGCTTCATTTTTGCTTTCTTCTCTGGCTGGGCCACAGCAAATTTCTTTTATCTTTCTGGGGTAGGAAAGGCCACAGACACTGATTTCCCCAAGTACCTGAAAGACAGACAGACAGACAGACAGACAGAGACAGACAGAGACAGAGAGAGAGAGACAGACAGACAGAGAGAGAGACAGCGAGAGAGAGAGAGAGACAGAGAGAGAGACAGAGAGAGAGAGACAGAGAGAAAGAGAGAGTGAGAGTAAGAGAGACAGAGAGACAGAGAGACAGACAGAGACAGAGAGAGACAAAGAGAGAGAGAGATAGAGAGAGAGAGAGACAGACAGAGAGAGACAGAGAGAGAGACAGACAAAGAGAGAGACAGACAAAGAGAGAGAGAGACAGACAGACAGAGACAGAGAGAGAGAGAGAGAGTGACAGTGAGAGAGAGACAGAGAGACAGAGAGACAGAGAGACAGAGAGACAGAGAGAGAGACAGAGAGAGAGAGCACCACTGACTCCGTTGTCTTTCTGAAGATGTAGGCATTTTCTTTTTTCTTTCTAATGTTATTTTTTTAATCAGTAAAAATCATCCTTCTCTCCCTCCTACCCTTCACCACACCCCAACTAGGAAAAAAGAAACACAAAACCCTTATTAAACACATGTATGGTAGAGTAAAACATCTCCAGGGGTTGACCTTGTCCAAAAATTATCTGTCTCATCTTGCACTGGGTCCATTGACACTCTATTAGAAAGCAGGTGGCATATTTCATCCTTAGTCCCCTGGAAAGGTGGTTGGTTACTGTGTTGATCAGAATCCCTGGTTATTTCATATTTGTTTGTTTTTCTCATATGGTGGTCATTGTATAAATTGTTTTGGATCACTTCACTCTGCATCTTCCCAGGTTTCCTTGAAACTGTCCCCTTTGTTTCTTATAGCACAATAGTGTGGCATCATACTTATATACCATAGTTTGTTCAGACATTCTCCAATTTATACACACTCCCTTTAGTTTCCTTTTCTTTACCAAAGCAAAAAGAGTTATAAGAATTTCTATGCATCCTTAGTTAGTTGGTTTCTCTTTAAAAAAATTTTCCCCCAATTATAAGTAAAAACAATTTTTAACATTAATTTTTTAAACCCTTATCTTCTGTATTGGAATCAATTCTGTGTATCAGTTCCAAGGCAGAAGAGTGGTAAGGGCTAGGCAAGGAGGGTCAAGTGACTTGCCCAGGGTCACACAGCTGGGAAGTGTCTGAGGTCAGATTTGAACCTAGGACCTCCTGTCACTAGGCCTGGTTCTCCATCCACTGAGATACCCAGCTGCCCCCTTAACATTAATTTTTTTTTAAATGCTGAATTCCAAATTCTCTCCCTCCTTCTTTCCCCTCTCTAGGAAGGTGTCTTCTATATTATTTTATGTTGTTTTTTTATTCTGAAATTAAACACCAACATTTTTATATCCACTTCAGAACACATAAAGAGGATTCTATATAAAATGATGAATCTCCATTTCACACTGCTTAGGAAAAAAGTATCTCTTTTGTATACTAAGACCGCTTTCATTTTTAGTAGAAGCTTTGTGATCTTGTGTATTCTTATCTGCTCATCAGATCATTTATTTTTTATAACAAGTATCTTGTGTTTTTCCTACTTTTTCAATCTTTTGATTTTGTTCTAACATTTATTATTATTTCATGAAGTTATTGATTTCTATGTGGTCTATTCTAGTTTTCAGGGATTCCATTTCTTAGGTAAGGATTACTACCTTCTCTTCTAAGCTATTATTCCCTTTATAAATCTTTTCTCAAGAATTTGTTTTTATTTTACTTTTGTTTATCTTTTGCTTTATATTTCTTCTATATTCATGTGGTCCTTGTGGAAAGTCCATTTTTTTCCTTTGAATATTTGCTTGCAGTTGTTTTGAAATGAGATGAGCAATAGTCTTTGGCATTGGTTTATTTGATTTTGTTCATCTATCCAGCTTTAGTTCCTATATTGGGGCTTTGTGTTGGCGCCATACTTCACTTTTAGGTGTGGGGTGGTCCGCCCTACTTGGTCCACACCCAAGGTTAGTTACCTGAGTTCCTGCACTGACCTCTCCCTCCCGAGTTAAGCTCTCCTAGATTTTTGAAGTTGAAAGTACTGAATGTGGGGGGCCCTCTCTGAGAGCCCCAAACAGGAGGGGTTTTCAAAAAACCAGGAGAACTCTGTACACAATAACAGCAATATTGTGGGATGATCAAATAGGAGAGACTTTGTTACTCTCAGCAATACAGTGACCCAGGACAATTCTGAGGGACTTATGACAAAGACTACTATCCACCTCCAGAGAAAGAACTGTTAGAGTAGGAGTGTAGATAAAAGCTTTTTTTTTTTTACTTTAGTTTATTCTGATTTTTCCTTGGAGTTTTGGTTTTATGTGATTATTTTTTGCTTTTTTTTTTGAGATTTTAAAATTTTAGTTTATTTGGGGTTTTGGTTTTATATGATTATTCTCTTACAAAAATGAACAATATGGAAATATTTTGCATGATGGTATGTATATAGACCAGATCAATTTGTTGCCATCTCTGGGAGGAGGGAGGGAGGGTGATAATTTGGACTATATAATTTCAGAAAAATTATGTGGAAAATTCTTATTAAATGTACTTAGTAAAATAAAAAAAATATTCTTATTAAACAAAAAGGCTCTGACCTGGGGGCAACTAGGTAACTCAGTGGATTGAGAGCAAGACCTAGAGACTGAAAGTCCTAGGTTTAATTCTGACCTTAGCCACTTCTAGCTGTTTGACCCTGGGCAAGTCACTTAACCTCCATTGCCCAACCCTTACTGCTCTTCTGCCTTAGAACCTATACTATTGATTCTAAGTCAGATGGTAAGGTTTTTTACTTAAAAGAAAAAAAAAAAGCCCCTGATCTTTCTATTTGACATCTTGAACCAGGTGTTGTATAGACATCTTAAACTCATCATATCCCAAACTGAACTCATTCTCTTTCTCTCTAGACCTTCCCCTCTTCCAAACTTCCCTCTAACTCTTGGGGTACCATCACCCCCCACCCAGGTCCCAGCCTTCCAACTTAGTGTCATCCTTAACTTCTCACTCTCCTCCAAGGCCCGTCAATTCCACCTTTGTGACATCTCTCATATCTTCTGTGCTCTGACATCACCTCAGCCCTGGTACTCATTCTCACCACTTGTTGGTCAGGCGTGTCCTAGTCTTTGTGATCCCATTTGGGGTTTCTTGCCAAAGAGATTGCAGTGGTTTGCTATTTCCTTCTCTAGCTCATCATCTGGACTATTACAACAGCTTTCTTGTTTAGCTCCCTACCTGGAATCTCTCCCTGCTCCAGGACAGCTTCCACTTAGCCATCCAAGAAGCTAGGTGGAGAGGTGGGTGGAATTTTGGACCTGGAGTCAGGAGGACCTGAGTTCAGATCTAGCCTTAGGCACTTGCTGGCTGTGTGGGATCCTAAACTTGTCACTTAAACTGTCTGTCTTCATTTCCTCAACTGCAAAATGGGGATTAAAAATACCAGACAAGATATAAGATCAAGGAGCATTTTGCAAACTTTAAAGCTAGCTTAAAAAAAGTAATCTTCTAAAAACACAAGTCTGACCACATCACCTCTATACCATAAACCTCAGTGGTTCAACTGTTTGGCTTTTAAAGCCTTCATAATTGCTTTTTCCTATTTCTTTCTTTGTTTTCCTTTGTTCGTTCGTTCCTCCCTTCCTCCCTTCCTCCCTCCCTCCCTCCCTCCCTCCCTCCTTCCCTTTCTTTCTTTCTTTCTTTCTTTCTTTCTTTCTTTCTTTCTTTCTTTCTTTCTTTCTTTCTTTCTTTCTTTCTTTCTTTCTTTCTTTCTTTCTTTCTTTCTTTCTTTCTTTCTTTCTTTCTTTCTTTCTTTCTTTCTTTCTTTCTTTCTTTCTTTCTTTCTTTCTTTCTTTCTTTCTTTCTTTCTTTCTTTCTTTCTTTCTTTCTTTCTTTCTTTCTTTCTTTCTTTCTCTCTCTCTCTTTCTCTCTCTCTCTCTCTCTTTCTTTCTCTCTCTCTTTCTCTTTTTCTTTCTTTCTTTCTTCCTCCCTCCCTTCTTCCCTCTCTCTCTCTCTCTCTCTCTCTCTCTCTCTCTCTCTCTCTCTCTCTCTCTCTCTCTTTCTTTTTTTCCAAGTCAGAAGAGTAGTATGGTCTGGGCAGCTGGGTTAAGAGATAGCTAAGAAGTATCTGAAGTAAAATTTGAACCCAGGACTCTAAGCCTGGCTTTTTAGCCACTGAGCTGCCTAGCTGTCCCTCTTCCTACATTCTAATCTTCTTAGATCTTATTTTCCTCCACCTACTTTATAATCCAGTGGCCATGGCCTCCGTGCTGCTTCTCCTATATAACACTCCATAATTTAACCATCTCCCATTCCTGAAGTTTTCTCCCTCCTTGTCTCTGCCTCCTGGTTTCTTTCAGGACTCACCTAAAATATCATTTTCTGCAAGAAGCATTTCCTCAGTGCCTTCCCTCTGCCATTATCTCTAACTTATTCTGTATGTATCTTATTTGTATGGAGTTGTTTATATAGTGTCTTCCCCATTAAACCATGAGCTCCTTAAGAGGAAGGACTGCCTTTTTGCCTTTCTTTCTATCCCTAGAACTTCTAGTACAGAACATATAATAGAAGCTAATTAAATGCTTATTGATGTGGACTTGAAATGGTAAATCTGTTATATAAAGCTTGCTTTTCTTTTTAAGCAAGTTATATATTTTTATATTTAACCATGTAATTTATATTTATATTTTACTTACTTATTTATATTTATTTAATATTTATATATTATATTTATATTTAACCAAGTAATATATTCAACATTTTCATATTCTTTAAGTCTTATCTATATCCCAGAAATCTGATAACAATTTTGTTTGGTAATGGAGACTATAGAAGAATAAAAGTTGTTGATAGCATCTCCACCAGGTAGGTAACTAACCGATGGGATGGAATTGGCACCAGGTGCGTGGCCACAGGAGGGAGACCTAATGGTCTTCAAAATCTCTTCAGTTGGAAGTTTGGCTAGAGAGGGACTGACTTCAACCTGAGGTATGTGGTCAATGGCTTCAGCATGAGGTGATCTATCAGTGCACATTATGCAAGTGTTCAGCCCATCTCTCCAGGACCATATCCTTGTCACCAATCACTGTGGTTCTATCAGCGTTGAGTAGTTGAGATGCACCCTAGGTCTATGGTCCATAAATAGCCTTCAGGATATCATAAAAGCCTATTGGGTTGTTACTATCAGTGTAAAATTGAATTTCGTTTGCCTTCTTCCCCAGCCAAGAATCCGGCATCTCTCTAAGATGTGGGTACTTTAATTTTTATTTATTTTTTTTAAATTTATTTTTAAACTCTTACCTTTTTTCTTAGAATCAATACTGTGTATTGGTTCCAAGGCAGAAGAGTGGTAAGGTAATGGGGGGTCAAGTGACTTGCCCAGGGTCACCCAGGTACCTTACTTTTGATGACATGAAATACTACCTTCTTAGAGATAGAGCTCTCCTACTGGTAAACCTGTGAAGTTCTCATTTTTCATTGAATATCTTGTGAATTTTCCTATCATTTTTATCAAAGTAATCCTGATGTTTGCTTGTGTTCTGGACCAGATGAGTAAAAACTGTGCTGTACAACAGATTTCTGAAAGCCATCCATTCCATTTTTGCGCTACTGCTGCCAACCACGTTATCGACTCAACTTTCCCTCTAAGTTATTAACAAATTGTTTCTGCCCTGAGAAGCCCTCTAATCTGTCAATGTGAAGTCTTCTGGGAGGAGTCTTGCCGTGGGGGCCCAGTTTTTATTGAATGTCCATGTTTAACATGGAGAAAATCAGTCTACTGTGCGTCTAGCATTCTGGACCACACATTACCTTTGATTCTCTCTCTTTCCTCTCCTTATGGAGACATGGTCTATTAAATGCCAATATCTGCTTCAAGGATGTATCCATGATGTTGAATCGCCTCTAGGTAAATGGAAGACAGTGTTGGTAAGAAAGTCATGACGTGTAGATGTTTTCAGTAATAAGTGGCCATTGCTGTTGCTTTTTCCAACTCCATTCCTCCTAAGGACACCCTGACATGCCTGGTAGTCTGTGCCAAGACTGGCTCTTAGGGGTATAAAAGTAATTTTTGTGTAACTGATATTTAGTTCAGTTTATATATCCAGGTGTTCCACTAGAGGCAGCTGGTGGTGAGAGGATAGAATGCTAGGCAAGGAGTCAGGTCAAGAAGAACTGTATTTAAATCTGGCTTTGGACACTTCCAAGATGTGTGACTCTGGAAAAGCCACTTAAGTTCTGTTTGCTTCAATTTTCTTACATGCAAAATGGGAGATAACAATAACATCTATCTCACAGGATTGTTTGTGAGTGTTTAATTGAAAATCTGTTAACCTTAAAAAAAGAACTACATTTCCCAGGAGCCCACTGACTTCCTGTCCTTAGGTACTTCCTGTAGACAGGGGATATTAGGTGGGGACATGGAGAGTCCTGCTCTCTTTTTGTCCCTGTCAGCAATCATGGCGGTGGTGAGTGGGGATTTTGAAATGGCTAATCAGCCATGGGCACGTGGTCTTTATTTTGTATCCCTTTTATTCCTTTATTTCTAAGTGATCACAAATAAATCTCCTAAAATATAATATTTTTTATTATTGAGATCTAATTTTAATTTGTACAACCCAGAATGACAAGCTTGTTCTCTTCTGGCACACTATTGATAAAGGTCTCCATGTCTTCATACATTTTTTTCCTTGACTGTGTCAAGGTTCAGCATGGTGGGAGCATATGCATGGATGATGATTACTGGGCCCTTTCCTGCAAGTGGTCATCACACTGTCATGAGCCTGTGATTCACTGCTTTTGGGAGGCATACCAAATTGCTGACTAGATTAGAACTGATTGGGAAATCTTTGCCAGCTTCACAGCACTCCGCATCGCAGCAACCACTCCAGAAATAAATGTGTGTCCAGCTACAACTTCAGTAAATTGGTCATTTGCCATTTTTTTTAAAATTAGGGCTATTGTTTGGATATGATACCTGCTGAGTTCTCTTGCAACAAAAGCTGCTCTTTTTTCAAGCTGACTGGATTTGGGTAGTCCATAAACACACACACATTCCACGTACCAATGAGTAGAATTGTCTTTGTAAATGTTTTTATACATTTTTTGTGTGTTTTGACCATAGGGTAAGATCCTCATCTGCCTCAGTAAGCAGACCAGGGTTAGGTTAGGAGAAGCAGACAATTTTTAGGGCATTTGTCCTAACCCTTTCCTCACATCAAGAGGTGAGCAGTGCGATATCCTTAAAAAAAGCTGCTCAGACACCCAAGGAGTTTCCCAATCCCACTGCTGCTTCAGGCCAGCGAGGCGATGACCCTGTGATCTGGCTGCTACTGTTCAGGGTGGTGACCATGAGCTGCTCTGCCAAGTTCAAACTCGACTGCCACTTTGTTTGTCTAAAAGAGGATTTTGCTGACTGGAAAGCTCTTCCATGGAAGTCAGAAGAAAGGATACAAGGAAACTCTCACAGCCTTTATGAAGAACTTCGGTATTGATTAGGAGATATGGAAGACACTGGCACAGAGGACCCTCCAGCCCAGCAAGGCTGCATTAAAGAAGTTTCTGTGCCCTATGAGCAAAGCAGAATTGTAGTAGCTAAAAAGAAATGTAAGATGGGCCAATTTAGAGCATGTCCATCTCAAATGTTCACATGGACAATAGTGCCCAGCCTGTGGTAGAAGCTTCTGAGCTCCTATTGGTCTGATCAGCCACAGTTGGACACACCACCATCATGGTGTCATTTTGGTCCTGTTTCAGTACAAAGGACAACAACCTGACAACTCTGATACTTAATCTGAGTGAACCAAGGATTATGCCAATGGAGATCCCCAGTGGGTCCTCCTGAGCTGGAAAAGCCTTTGAGGATGGATCTGGATAGTTTGTGTGTCTTCTCTCCAAGGGTCAGCTTAGCTAGCTTTAACAAGAAAGTTGGCTAAAGTTGCTGAGTTATTTTTTGATCACAAAACCCTGAGAAGAATACTTATTAAGGGAATGAGAGGATTGGGACTATCTCATTAGAGCATCATGTCTACATGGATAAAATTACAACTCTTTTGATGTAAAGAGTACCTTGGGACAGTGGAATTCAAGGAAAGGGCCATGATGATAAAAATCTCTCACATTTGCCCAATCCTTCATAGTTTTTAGAATACTTCCCATGACCTCATTTTGTCCTTAGAATCCAATGGAAGTTATGATTCACTCAAGGTCTCCATGTCACTCAAAGTTAGGGAGAGCAAATCAAACCCTGGACTCTTATCGCCAGTTCCGAACTCTCAGTTATCGTCTTAATCTCTACCTCTACTGCATTCAATGTTTACTTCTGTTCAGATTAAAGTTCTCTGGAGACTGTATCTTTATTTATATGTGTTTAACATGTATAACCCAGATTGAATTGCTTGTCAGCTCCAGGAGTGGGGAGGGAAGAAGAGAGGGAGACAATATGGATCATATGACTTTGGAAAACTTATGTGGAAACTTGTTATAAAAATAAAAATGTATATGTATTTATTAAATAATTTAAAACGTGGATCCGAGAAGAAAAAGGTACTAGTCACATGTGACTGGCTATTCCCTTCCCAAGCCACCTCTCCTAGCCTGTGCTTGTCCACACGGGCACTCTCCTGGCCCCCTTCCTCCAGCCAACTAGGGGAGGGGGTCACACTATGCATACACCAAGGATCGTCTAGTCACTTCCTCTCACAGTGATTCTGAGCAAAAAGAGAGCCACTTCCCTTTCCCAGGCCAATCTTCTGCTCTTTGTGACTTCACTTGTCTGATTTGGTGAACTCTGACCTCAGTCTGGATCAGAGCCACGACTTCAGGATCCCAGGAGTCGCCTGGGACAAGTGGCAAGCATCTTCCTGGCCCCAGGAAGCCAAGAGGTCCCTGAGACCCCCCCAAAGTGCTCATTGGTCCCCCTTATTTTAACAGTAAAGCATCAGCTTTTGTTCTTAGTTCAGTCTGAGGGTAGGGTTCAATTGCCACCTAATTCAATCAGAGAATACGCTATTTTCAAACTCAATCTGAAACTTTCCCTGTAAAATCCAAGGCTGATCTTAGGGTACCAAGAGAAAGAAAGGGCTGCAAGCTAGGGTTAAATTCTCACACTTATGTGACTTTAAAGAATTGATCCCAATATATATTTTACCTGTTTAGGCAACTGAGAGAGTACTCCTCCATTAGAAGCTCCTCTGTGTGCCTTTGAAGAAGTCTGTATAATGGGGTTTTGTTGTTTTTCTTAGCCTCAGGCATAGCAACCTTAAGCAGGTACTTACAACAGTCAGGAGGGGTCTGTGGACTGTTATTCAGTGTGGCATGTAATTTGGAACTATAGCAAGCAACTAAATTGTCAGCCCTGAATGGCAGCCTTTCAAAAATTGCCACAGATCTAAATGTAAGAGAAAAGGCTGCTCTCTTGTCAATTATGCTAGATGACTGCTAAGAACAGGTGGGTCCTTAAGGACAGCCCTGAGCAGACTCGTTTGGGCTTGTAAGATGGCCTGGCCAAGATTCTTAGAATTGTGGAAAACAGAAAACCACCCATGACTTTACACTCTTTACTCTTTAATTCGAGGCTGCCATACACACCGAGGCAAATAGGTTCAAATGCAGCAGAAAAGAATGCTGGAAGGATGGGAGGGTCAGGAGGCTTGGGGTTCTAGTCTCCATTCTGCTACTGAATGTCATTGAGTCATTTCGGTCCCATCCAACTCTTCATGACCCTCTTTGGGTTTTCTTGGCAAAGATACTGGAGTGGTTTGCCATTATTTCCTTCTCTAGCTCATTTGACAGATGAGGAAACTGAGGCAGGTGTGGTTAAGTGACTTGCCCAGGGTCACACAGCTAATATAGCTATGATGAATTGGGGCAAGTCATCTAAACTCTCCAGACCTATTTCCTCATTTGTAAAATGTAAATAATGTACTCTTCACTTCCTCGCAAGTTAGAAGGTTTTCCTCAAGGATAGCCCTGTGACGTTGTGTGCTGTATATTAGGAGGGAAATATAACTCCTGAATATAAGAATGATGAAGTGCTATACTTCCTACCTGTGGAAATGGAGAAGGAATTACTTTATTACTGTTTTTTTTTAAACTCTTACCTTCTGTCTTAGAATTGATACTGTATCGTGAGAGAGTTAAGTGACTTACCCAGGGTCACATAGCTAGGATTTGAACCCAGGACCTCCCATCCCTGGCTATCAGGCATTACTTTGGAAGAGGACTTTAAGAGAGACAGTTGAGAGAGGAAAGCAATGAATGGCTATCAGGAACTCTTGAAGCCACAAACATGGGAGAAGTTGGGTCTGCAATATATCCCTTCTCCTAGTTACTTCCTTAGGACTGCTAATCCTTACACTTTTGGAGCTGAGATCTTACCTTGCCCCAGATGAATAGCTCAATTACTTGTAGGTATCCTTTGTTCTGTTCTACTCTGGTTTTTGCTTTTCTTTTAAAAGATTAAAATTTGTTGACCAGAATTTGTTTTTCCCAAATGAAAACAAGCATCAATTATACCTTGTGCAATTTCTGTTCTAATCTGTAAAACAGCCCTGATTTCTGTTTACTGCTGACTTGGATATAAAATTTTACAAATATAACCCCAGTCCCCAAACCCACTGATACGGCACTTATGTGTTATTTGTGATGGTTGTAGTCATTTGTGTAACCAGAGCCTGATGGGAGGGAGCTAGGCTGCCAATAGTAATCGAAGTATTATCTTCCCCTTTGAATTAAGCAGGGAAGATGTTGATCCTTGCCCCCCCCCCAAGTTCTGTACCCCTACACTACCAATACATAAGTTGTAGTGGATAGACAGAATTCTTCCCTAATGCCTTTCCTGAAGATCGGCACCAGAAGGAACAAGATGGAAATCACAGTCTCCTGTGGAGAAGATTAGCTATCTGTCAATGCCACATATGAGCCAAATTGTCTTTATATCATACAGCACAATCATATAATCTTACCGTAATAAGAACTGACATTCGTAAACGGTTTTACATAAATTCTTACTAGCCACAAATGTTCTTGCCTACAAATTATTTCCAACCATTACAAAGTCTGAAAAATGAGAGACTCAGACTAGACGGTCTCTGAGTCCCTTCCAATTCTTGATCTAGGAGCCAAGGAGCCCAAGTCTTAGACAAGAAACAGAAGACTGTAGAAGCATAAATTATGTTTTGCTCATTGTTGCCCATTGAAGCCAAGGGATGCAGAAGAGGAAAACTGATTTTCCAAGTGGACAGTTAGCTATGAATATGGTGTCTGAGAATGGATTTGGACTTTTACAGCTTGAAATATAGGAATGACAGATCCTTGGCTAGAGATACCAGATACAAGAGAGGCCAGGGTACATTATACCAATAAAGACTTGTAAGACTGCATCTATTGGAAGAAAGCAGTGAGGAAGACAAGGAATAAAAAAAGAAAAGAGTATCATCAAAGAAGGCAATCGAACAAGGAAAGGGACTGAAACTTTGTGAACTGAAAGAATATATTTCACAGTAAGAAGAAAATTGGTGAACCTAGAACTCTTCGTAAACAGGTCAGGCACATTAGCTTCTCTGAAGAAGAATATGGATCAGTTTAGTGGCTTTGTATTTGAAAAAGGAAGTGATCAATATTTTTTTTAAAAAGGGGAAA